>NC_142922.1:300000-600000 GCF_054131065.1 Drosophila arizonae | reverse complement strand
ACCATGGCACCACCATGGCACGCCCTCCCAGGGGCTTCACTTGTAATTGCATTAAAATGCAATTGGATTTGCCTTTCGCCCGCTCGCTCCTGTCGTCCATTGGTCCTGTCGTCATCGACTGTCGTCTGTCCCTGGCATCTAGGGGCCTGGCTCGCAGCTAGGCGCCAGTCGGAGCTGCGTAAACTGTATTGAAAGCTGCTTTTAACGCCCTTTCATTGGCAGCTCAAGTGAGCATGAGATGTCCTGGTCGAGCTGCCGACAAGGACATCAAATTGATTGTAGCACCTGCAAATTGAGTGGTCAGAAAGTGTCTCTTAAGCACAACAGAAGTGAAGCTTGAAAAGCATTTCCGTTCAGTTTTCCTTTCAAATGAGATTCAGTTTGTCAATTGATTGAAGTGCAGTAAAAGTCGAATTCTTTAATCAATTTTTACACTATTTGTACATCGATCACTCAATCAATTGAAATTGTTATCATTGCGTTACAACTATTAGTCATCAATCAGTCAATACATTAATACCGGTATTCAATATTAACAATTATCTAAAGAAGTTATGTTAAAGTATAATATCAACCAATCGAGCAAACTAAAGTTAGTCACATTATATTTGATTGATTTGACTTCAATACTTGCCGAATTTCTGAGTCAAACCTGCGAGAAGGTCAACCTACAAAAAACTCCTGATTGACTGCCTTATGACTATTGACTTGACTCATTGTTAAACGATAGCGATAGCTTGGGCTTGAGATGAACGACTTACTGATTGACTGATGGATTGACTGATTGGCCAACTAACTTACTCATTAATGAGTTCAGCCCCCCTTTAAATTTACGGTTTGTACTAAAATTTATGCAAATAGCCCTGATTGACTGACTGATTGATGCTCCAGCATTAATAAGAACCCTAAAAAAATTTTACTTAAAAAGCAATTAGAGCGGACATTGCAAAATCCTTTCAGATTATTCGAGCTCAAGTTGTCGGAACTTTCCCAGGATTATTTAGTGTTCCTATCTATTTGCAGCATCTGCTGTAACTCTCGTGCCGGGGGTTAACATTTGTATCGAAATCTCAACACTTGCCGCTGCAGGAGGACAACAAGGCAAACGGGAAAACAAACAGAGAAACAGTCAACACCCCCTGGCAGGGACAAGCGGATAACAATTATATTAAAGAGCAGGCAAAACGACATTCACACTGGATTTGTAACAGGATACGCGTGTAACCACGAAATGGCAAGTCCTTCAACAGCAAGGATAATGCGCAAAACACCCTTTCAATTAAATATTTGAAAACAACATTCGGCAATTACACAATTGACACCGATTGCTGCCTGAGGGGGCTGGTAAGCCCGCCCCTCCCTCCGCACTCTCTCAAGCAGCCCTTAACATTATTTGGGCTTTCAACTTCATCAATTTGAAATGCTGCCTCGTCTCGAGTCACGAGTCACGAGTCGCAAGGCACGCGCGTCAATGCTCGCCGCGATACGCAGCCGGGCACCGCAGGGATTTGAATAGTCGGAGAGGCATGGTGATGTAGATGGGGAGGGGGTGGGGGTGGCAGAGGAAGTGGAAGAGGAAGAGGCGGAGGGTGGTTGATGCGCAGTCGAAGTCGCTGGCAGGTTCATAAACAACATCAACAAGGACAAGTTGTGCTCGTTAAACATTAGTCAACATGAACATGACATGGCCAATATCCCACCCCCCTCTCTCTTTATTTCTCTCTGCTTCCCTTCACTCACTCTCTTTCTCATCGTCCGTTTTCACGTTCGTTTGTCGTGTGTCGCAAGTCGTGAACTTGCTTTTTATTGTTTGGCCCATTCGTTTGTCGTTTACTTTTACGGCCAGGCATTTATTTGGCCAGCAACAAAAAATCTGTGGGACTTGCGTATTTTAATATGCATTTGGGAAAAGTTTCTGGCCGGGCAAACGGAATGCCGAACTACCCGGATATCCAAATGAGTTTCGTTTCATTTCAATTTTCATCTTGCCGTCCCGCTTCTGTTCTGCACTTCATGCTCTTTTAACTGTTAAGAGGGTATATGGGTTTCCCTTGACAGCTTCTGTCCCTTTGCTTGCTTTGATTAAAGCTCAGGTCTTTCATGTTCGGTATACTCCTATATTCATATATCTTCGATAGTTTCTAAGTTGAGATTAGAGTGCTTCACTGTTTTCCTATAGATATCAGCAGGTTGGTCATACCCGCCTTCGTCTTACTTCTTTTTGTTGTAATATGCGTGAACATTTCTGGCCTCGATGTGATTCGTGGCAACTGCAGGATTTGGATTTGCTCGCTGCATTATTTATGGCGCCGCCTCCAAAATTTGACTCGACTCTGGACTCTGGAAAAATTACACAAAAATCAAAATTTACCCTGAAGGCCACTTAGAGCGGCGAACGAAGACAAGGATAACGATAAGGATACGGCCAAGGACAAGCAGTCCGTAGCACGGCAAGAGACAAGAAAAAGGTCGAAATCTTGCCTAAGCAAATAAAAAATGCAAATGCTGCGAGTCCATGAAATGGACAATTGGGACTGAGGCACAATCTAATGCAAAACATGAAAGTGAAATGAGAGAGAGTGAGAGAGAGAGAGAGAGATTGGGATTGACTGACTACAAGATACCCTGTTGTGGAACTAGGCATTGATCAATTCTGCTAAAGAAGAAGGGACAGAGTTAAATTAAGAGGATAAGTTAAAGCCTACTTGATGCAATATGAAATATCCTGTAGATGCATAGATTTCTCTGTGGAAGTCCAAAAAGAAATGAATTATCGCATGCGTCTCTATACTTAATTTCGAAAAGAGAAAGAGAAGAACTCTGCAAGGGTCTTGCTAAGAAGTGAACTACTTATATGCATATAGAAAATATGCATATAGAAAATAATGAGACAGAATTGAGTAGTAGTATGACTCTGCGATGAGAATAGTTTTTTACATAATTTCTGATCAATACAATAATATAAATAATTATATAAATTTAAACATATTTGTTAATATCCTTAAATCTCTATTTGCAATTCATATTAAGCAGTAATCAAAGGCAAGTCAAATATACCCCGTCTTATCAATTCTAGAACAGAGCATTCAAAGGCTGTCAAATATACAAATGAAATTAAAATCGAGCTACGGCAAGTGGGAATCTCAAACAATTTGAATTGAATATTTGAGCAGTTTTGCTGCTTAAATAGACTTTAGAGATTTGTGCCAAACAAAAAATTGACCCGAAGTAGCTTGATTACTTAGCTCTATTCCACCTTTTGCGCCCCGACTCCTCGCCTTCTCCTTTTCCTCCTCCTCATTGTCGTTCTCTTTCTCCTCCTCTTAATTGTGGCATTGATTTGCTTTAAACAATTTTCACGCCATAACTCTAATGGAATTCGGCATAAATTTTCCAGCCTTTTCAATATTTGATGAGTCGCTCTTCTGGCCATTTTTCTTTTTTAGACCAGGCCATAAAATTGAAATGTTATTTTCGTAGCTGTTCCTCGTCAAAGTGGCTTTTATTGGCTGGTTATAAATTTGTGTGTTTTGGCAATAAATACGTGAAATCGTAGAACGTGCCGCATTCGACAGTTCACAGTCCGCACTCTGCAGTCCGCAGTCCGCACTCCACAGTTCACTGTCCACAATCCTCATCCAGATCCACTTGCTGTTGACACTTGTAGTCGGGGTTACACGAAAGCCAAACCAACCCCTCTTAGCCTGGCTGACCACTCGATTCCCTTTGTCTGTCCGCCTGTCTGTCGGTCTACTTGTTCGCTGTTTTGGAGTGCTGCCTGTACCTCACTCCTCACACTCTTCACTTTTCACTCTCTGTTTTATGCCTGGCTGATGTGATTTTGCACTCAATTGAAAACAACTTGATTAAATTTTCATGTGAAAGTGCGAAACACGAAGTTTTCTACACTCCGAATGCTTGATGTATCTCCTAAGTACAGCAAAACGTTTTTACTCTTATTGCCTTGGAAGGGTCAATCAATCAGAATAGATATATCCACATATGCATTTGCATAGATATATTCCGAAATAGTTGCCAAGCTCTCTTATCAGTCCGCATGCTGATTAGACAGGCGGGGCACTTGTCGCCTCTTTGACAATTTTGTATTTTTATCGACTTTGACTGTTATTAATTGACATACTTGAGAATAACAATTAAGTCGAGTGGTTAGCCGATAAGAATGAATGCCAGCTATATTTGTTTAGTTCTGAGTGGCCTTAGAGCTAAGCATAACAATCAAACTGCGGGCATTCAATATTCGAAGGGATTCAAGTGGTTCAGGTAAGTATAAAATATTAATAGTACTCATACCTTCCGAAAGCCTCAGTAGAGCTTAGAGGAGTAAATATAGAAATGAGTTGCATAAATATACTGACATATATGTAGATACTGATAATGATAATACTAACCGTATTATCACAATATTAAAATTTTTATTGACATTGTCTTGGGCCGAGCTCCGACTAATAAGCAAAATAAGTGACTGCATTTAAAATTGTAATAAATTATTAATTGATTTAATTTCATTTTGTGGCGATGTCTCCAATGTGATGTGATTTGCCTCAGTTGGCTCTCTAGCTTAATAATTGATATTCTCATGGGCCTTTTGCGATTTCAGGGGGGGCTTTTTGGTATCATTTAGCCAGCCAATTTATTGGCCATAGCCAGCGACAAAGCAGCGACAAAGCAGCGACAAATCAACGACAAAGCAGCGACAAAACAACGTGACATTCATGAGCTATTAGCATACTCTTTGTCCACAACAAACAAAACCCTACAGAGAGGAATACGAAAAATACTAAATATACATGAAAACTAAAGTGTTTTGCTCGGGAATACCCGACTAGGAGATACTCCAAATTTGTAGTACATATGTAGTACATATGTAGAATATGAAACTGTCTCTAGCAAGACGAAAGACTATCAGCGGATGTTTATCAAAAAGAAAATATAACTTGGCTGCAAGATCATTAAGAGAACCTATATACTAAATAAAATACTAATTTGAGATAAGTCTTTAGCGGTAATAATTTTCCAGTTAAACTTAAAATTTTCGATATACTCACTTTTCGTTAATAAGAAGGAGTTAAGACGCAGACGTAAATATGAGCACAAATATATGAGCGTAAATGAGCATCAATTTCAATTGTGAACTCTAGATCAATTCAACTCTTCATTCTGCTCAAACAGTTGATGTGTCTGCCACGCCCACTACTACCAGCTACATACATATCCACAAAACTAAAATACCCTGTTTCGCCCGCTGTCAATGAGTTCAGGCTATAAAAATAAAAAATACGCAATGAAACTAATGAGGGGCCAAATGATTAATTTGGAGAACGGCGCTGTGTGGTCATTAGAAGTGCTGTTAGTCGTTGTTGTTAGTTGTCGCCGTAGCACCGGATCCCGAATTCTAGTGGTAGATCCGGTAAAAACAACAACTACAACAACAACAAGAACAATAAAACAGAAAAACTGGGTTTAATGGCTGCCCTTGCTTAAAGGGGGATGTAGAGCGTGCTTCCATTTACTCCATTTTTTAACTCATTTACAGTAATAGACCTGCACACACACACACACACCCACACGGCGACAGAGAGAACTAATGACAGCTCCCTGTTTGCCAAAGATAGTTGGCTACAGATATAACTGTGTAATGAGGTAGCTATACTCATAGAGATAGTTCAGAAGAACTGAGAATATTTCAAATTGTGCCTGCAGTTCGTTTAGTAATTAGTAATGGTAATTTGAAACTATAACTCTATATATATATATGCTAGTTCTGATCAAGCAAGATGTATAAATAAATGAGATCTGAAAGTATTTGCAAAGATCAACCATAGAGGTCCGAAATAAGTAAAACTATAAGATATGATGATATATATGGAATATCATGAGATGGCAATGAAACATTTAATGCTATCATTCATGATTTATAGTTAAGTTGAAGTTTTCAACTATCAATCATGATTATCGATTAAATGATCGCTATTCGGTTATCTCCTTCAAGGAAAGGGGAACTTATAGTCGATCAGTAGCAGTTGAATTCATTGCGCTGTGTTTGCTTTTAGGTACGCTGTTAAAAATGGCTTTCTTTATGACATTTTTTGGTTTTATGACTGCCATGTGGCAGGTTGACAGGCCAGCCAGCCAAGCAGGCAACCAACCAGCGACGGCCATAATTAGAGGCTAGACGTGGCTCAACGTTAGCCAAGCAAGAACAGCAACAGCAACACACAACAATAGCAAACTCATATTTAATTTAAATGTCTCCATGATGTCCGCTAATTATTCGCTGTCACTGTGCGCCGTCTACTGTGACTGCAACTGCGACTGCGATTGTGACTTTTGTGAATGGCTGTCAAACTTCTGGCCGAGCATTGTCAGCGCAATTCCCCCGAAGCTAGCCTCTGCTCGATTGTTCAGAATTTTAATATGAAATTGCAGCTATGTGGGAAAAGGCTGAAAAACTAATTTGAAAAGAGCTTCGACTTGGCCTTAAATCCCGTTCAATCCATTGCCATAATCCAAATTGACATGCCAGCCGGCTGGCCAAGAGGAATCCTACTCTCTGCTGTCCTCCCATTCAGCCACTGTCTCGCTCTGTTCCACTCAGCCCAGTCCAGCCCCAGCCTCTGCTCTTTGCTTGTCTTGTTGACCAACCGCATGGCTGTTCATTTGTATTTGTATACCCTGTACACATTGAGCCCAGGACATGCAGGGAATATTGTTTCTGTGCCTGGCATCTAGGAGTATATTTTGTCTACTCCAGGCTAAAGCAACCAACAAGTCCATTCGTTCGTCTGTGGTAGATCCTTGATAAACTGACATTTTTGAAGGCCATTCCCCAACAGTTTCCATTTGATCACACATCTCAAACCGATAAGAACCGTAGTGCTGTGGGTATCTGCTAGTCGGGCGCTTTCAACTAGAGAGAATAATCTTCTCTGCTTTCATATACCGACTCGAGCAGTTGGATGGATGCCACCCTCTGTTGGTCACTTTCAATTTGGTTTTCTTTTTGCTGATTTTCGGCAATCGCCCACATCTCCCACGTCTCTCTCTCCCTCGCTCTCATTCTCTCTGTCTCTGGCGCCTGTCATTTCACTAAGTGGACACAAATAGATTGTGGCTGCAGCTTCTGGCCGTTGGCCCTTGGCTGTTGGCTGTTCGCTGTTGGCCGTTGGCTGCTGTCCGCAGCTTGGCTCAATAATCAATCAAAAACCTGGGCTGGCTTCCAGTTTCCACAAACTGTGCCAATTAGAGTCAAGAACCCCCTCTGACGAGAAAACAGGCTGGCTCGGCTGGCGCATGCAATGGCGCACAGCCCGAAGGATCTCTCCACCGAGCCTCATTACAAGCTAACAAAGAAATAAAAACCCACAAAATTGTCCAATTAAACGCAATTTATGCGATATATTTCCGAGTAGCAAAGCGGCAAAAGGCAGCCAAATTGAAAAGGTGTCTCTCTGGAAGTTTCAATAAAAATACCATTTGATCGCCCGACAGAGCGACTCGTCTGCCGCTCCGTCTGCAACATTGTGTGGCGCCTTCCCTTTCAACTTGTTGGCAAATGGTTTACGTCCGAACCAGCGACGACCACCTTGGCCATAGTAGAGTAGCAGTCGAGGCTAATGTGCCAGCACAACACTTTAAGATCACTTTATGAGTGGAGAGAGAGAGAGAGAGAGAGGGTGAGAGCGAGGAGGGAGTGAGAACACATGGACTGTCGACCTGGGGCGTTCTGTGTTTGTGTTTGCCTTTGAAGCGCAGCAAAAACACGTAATATATTTATAATGAAAGGCCGCCAGGATTATCATTATAGAGAACTCCTCTCCAGTCCGCTAATTGTTGTTGGTTTTTTCTTCCCCTTTGTGTTTCTTTTTGTCGGGCTATACAGCATATGGCATTAGAATATTATATATATCCTGCCTCAAAGCGACATACATCAAAATTAATGTGAATTAAATTAAATTTCGCTCGTTAAGGCACTCAGGACTACAAATGCTTGACAACAGGATTTAGTAACTCAGACTCTATTTGCGGGATCATCTCACAGATCGCGTAGTTCCGTTGGAAAACTTTCGTGCAACTGACGAGGAATCACTTTCGGTGGCGAAAGGATTGGATCTTCTAGTCCTGTCATGTCACAGGATATCGAATGCATTCGAAATGGTAGAATGGTAGAAACTGCAAGAAATCGTGGGATCTTGATGGGCTCGTAACAGTATCGAACTTTGACTACATAAACTACTACTTCATTATTATTATTAAAATTATAGTATTAAAATTTAAGTTTTAGATCTAAATCATGATGATCAACCTATACACATATATATGCCACCTGCTGATTCACATGTTTATACCTTTATAGATCAAAACGTCAATGAGAGATTTTTCCAGTACATGCCTCAAGCCTAAATCCAAAAGAGTTCTGATAATATTAAAACAATTTGTTGATTTCTTTGATTTCGTAATGTATTTATTTCAGTTAGTTATATCTTGCAATAGTTTTTATAATTATAATACTAGGTAATACCATTCGACTTACGAACTAACATACAATACAAGCCGTATATTTAAAATTCTTTTATACTTTATGAACTATTACATATATGTGTATGCCTTATAGAGTTGACATTTTGTGAGACTTTGAGAGGTGTTGGGCAACTGAAGTTGAAAATTAAATCATGCAAACACTGCGCTACAAACTAAAGGAAACTACTTAAACTTACGTCGAGTTCTTAAGCATATGATTATATGGTGTAACTGTATTTTATGTGGAAAGTAAAGCTAAATATTTACAAATTGATTGATTCGTCTTGTTCGGGGCTTCGCTGGGCCCATTCCGTTCGTTTTTCAACTCTATTTACAAAGCAAACTTTATCACAAATAAACCTTATACACATACGCACACACACATGTGTAGATAGTGCTATGTGTATGTGCATATATACGATCTACCATTTGACAATTAGCAGCCCGCTGCATGGGACGCCTCCGCCCAGGGCTGCAGGCCGTGCAGCGCCGCCAGCGGAGCTCCATTTACGCCGGACTGTGAGCTGAGCGGCGCAGCGGGTGGCGCAAAGCCCTTGCTAATGGCCTCCGCCTGCAGTGATAACATCAGCCGATTGGCTGCCTGTCGCTCCGCCTCGCGCTCCTCCGCCGTCTGACGCCTGCAAGCAAAGAGAGAGAAACAGAGAGAGAGAGTGAGAGTGAGTGAGATTTGATGAGCTTTATCTATACATTGACATCGACTAATGTGCATATTCATTATGGCTAAAGTACACATGGCTAGCTAGACCTATATAGCCGCCAGGTGGGGCAAAGTAATCGAATCAAATATGCTGATTGTCCACAATTCACAATGCACACTTATAGCCTGGCCCTGGCTGTTTCGCTTTTGTTTTATTGAAAATTAATTTCGAGTTGCTTTGCCGTTAAATTACATTTTAAATGTTGCGCTTAAGTGGGATTTAAGAGCGGCAACAACTCCTGTCCTGTGGCCATCAATTATTCAACTGTAATTGCAACTGCGCTTCGCTGCTGCAGCAACAGTTCCATTCCCAGCCATTCCATTCCCATTCGCTTTGCCCTTTGCCAGTTCCACTTCCATTGCCAGTTGTTGCAACTGTAAATGCAATTTCGCATTGCTGCAGCATTTGCTTCATTTCCTTTTACTCTTCTTCCTTCTACTTCCCATTCTCCTTCCAGTTCCATATTAGTCTTGCGCTTTCCCTTTGCCTTTGCATCTTGCGTTTGCGCAGCATTCGTGCTCTAATTGTGGCCACACACACAAACACCAACACCAGCACACACACACACACACACACACATTCACTCACACAGATAGATAGCCGTTAGGGTGGTTGTTTTTGCCTTTGCGCCATATTGAATATTTCATGATCTAATGAAGTTCTTATGGTTGCCAGCTAAAGTTTTTGTCCCGTGTAATTACTATCCTAAATACTTAGCTCGTTAGTTCGAGTGTATTTCTACGTGTGTGTGTGTGTGTGTGTGTGTGTGTGACTGTGCGACCCACACATATTATTTGTAGTATTACATGTAGTTAAATATGCTATCATTAAGGCTTTCATCAGCAATGTCATCATTCAAACTAAAAGTTCATAACTCGAATGCGAGCTTATTAAAAATTCATCAATCTCATTGCCGAATTGGATGATTGTTAGCTGAATGGCAAAAGAGATAAAACAGGTAATTTCGTGCACAGAACTTATTTTGGTGCTTGCTCTGACCCCTACTAGAAGATATGTACACATATTTTGGTCCACTCTAATTCAATTATTGCTCAACACGGCAACGAGATGTAACAACAGCAACAGCAACAACAACTGCAATTTCTATGTCTGGCATTCGGTTTGAGTGAGTTATATATTATGCGACTATGGGTAGTATTTCACTTTTACTTTCTGGCATTTTTGGATGCTTTATCTGCGAGGCATTTTTACAGCTACCGCATGAAAAATTCAACAAAAATTGATTAAAAACTCCAAAGGCAAAGCAAACTATGTGTGTGTATGTGTGTGAGAGCTTAATTTGAGCGGAACAGAGACAGAGAGAGAGAGAGAAAGCGCGCTAGAGGCAGGCAGGCGAAGCTCTGTGTGTATGATTGAGTATGTGTGCGGGCTTAATTTAAGCGGAACAGAGAGACAGAGAGAGAAAGAGCGAGCGAGGTAGAGACAGAGACAGACGACAGCCTCTGGGCTTTAATGAAGCGCAACAGAGACAGAAATAGAGGCAGCACGACTGTAATTTATCTTGTGCAGCACGAGAGTTTTTTGTTTTTGTTTTTTGGGTTTTTTGTTTTTATCGAGGTGGAAATGGAAAACGCTTTACAAATGTTAACTGTTTGTCTTTTGGCGCCAGGGCGATGAAAATGTTGCTGTTGTTGTTGTTGTTGCTGTGTTCACGATAAATAATGGGCAGGCATTAGGCTAAAATGTTTATTAAAGCACGACACACTCGCACACAAACAGAGAGAGAGAGAGAGAGAGAGAGCGAGAGAGGGAGAGAGAGAGAGTGAGCAGGAGCGGAAGAAAAATCGGGGCAGCGGGTGATAAATGTGGTAACAAATTTAATGGCAAGTCAATTGTCGCGCTGTTAGCAGCTGCTCAAGTGCCAGCCGAAAGCAGCTAATTAAAATCATTTCATAGACGCACACACACACACACACACACACATAGAGAAAATAATGTTTTTGGGGCTCTCTGGTAATTATCTTTCAAGACATAACAATTTAGCCAGTCCATTAATTGGCTGGCCCCAGCAAGTCCCGCAGGACTTGGCCAAGATTTCGGCCTGGGCAGGACACGTGCCTTAACGTCGCAGCTTCAAACTTAATTTACAAATGGCCAAGCGCAGCTGCAATTAATTTCATTTGATTTTCTTTCTCGCTTTGTTTTTGCTTTTGGCCCAGCAAACTTTGCTCTTTGCCAAATTGATTTTTCGTCTTGCGGTTCAAGTTTTTGCCAACAACTTCATCAGGCCAAACTCACACATACACATCCACACACGCGCATAGTTCATTTGTCATTGTGTGCGTGTGTAAATTTTTAATCAGACAGCTTTCAGCAGCTACGGCCAAAACTTTGCCATATGCCACACAATTAATTTCGTGTGAGTTTTGCTACTCGAATTTAAGATTCGCCCCAATATCCTGCCTTCCCCACACCCATCCTGCCCTGCCCAAGTCTTTGTCTTTGTGTTTGATGCATGGCCGTGTAATTAAAAAGGGTTTAACGGCAAGTTGATTTATGTGCAGGTTGCTAATTAAATTATGCATACTCTTCCAGTATCCAGCAGCTTAAGAGCGGCAAATTGGAAATGGAAATGGAAATACCCTGTAGTAAATGAGATATGAGATATTTGAATCGGATATCATCTTTTACTAATCATGTTTTACTCTCATAGCAACTGCACGAAATAAGTATACCTCACGCAGTCGCCGCCCGTTCGCTGGGTATTCAATTCCTGCAAATCTTTGCCCAAGTAGACAACCGTTAGACGCCGTCATTTGTTTGGCCCCAGCGCAAATAAAACAAAGTGCGCAATGACATGCCATTTTTTTCTTCCACTGACAGACATGCTGTCCCTGTCACACCCGCGCCAGCACGCGCTCGCCATCTAGCGCTTTCTAACTGTTGTCTGTCTGCCGTTTGCTTGACTTGGCGACTTTTTGATGCCCTTTCGAAGCTTGTTGCGAATAGCATATAATAGAATATTAGATAACTGTATAAATATCGGACTGCGTTATTAAGTCTCTTTAATTAGAATCAAATGAGAACCCTCATGTTGCTGCATCTGAAAGCCTTTCACACAACAGATGGAATATATTTCCAAGTAGGCATAGAAAAGGTATTTGAGCTCGTCAGAGCGCAGCCAACTGTGTTAGGCTTGTTATTTCGTTTTCGCTGCTCCTTTTAATTTCTTGTTCGCTAAACACATTGTCAAATTGACGGGCAACAAGCTTCATTCAATTGCTCAGTCTTCTTCTTCTTCTTCTTGTTAATTATTAACTGTTGTTGTTGCTTTTTCTTTTTTATTGCCGCTGTTGTTGTTGCTGGCAAGCGAAGGCCTCTGATTCATGCCATGTCTTTGTTATTGCCCGCAAAACGAGTTACAAAAAAAAAGTAAAGGAAAAAACAACAAACATATTTTGAAATCTTTGAAGTGTACATAACTCATACGCCATGTTGAACGTTGCTAATTATTCAAATTACTTGGCGCGCAGTTGCATTAAGGCAATTATGTGAAATATACATAAATATATGTATATATGTACATACATAAGTATATGTAAATGTAGTTGTATTTACGAGACATACATAATCATGGGGCTTGTTTAATGCCGTTGCCATTTCACTTAGCCACAAACGAGCCGTGGCCATTGCCGTTAACAAAATTGCGTTTTACATCATTAATTTTTACGAGCTAAACTAGGGTCCAAAATGGCTGATAAGCTCTAAGAGCCAAACAGCCAACAGCCAACAGCCAAGAGGACTTGGCCAAAAGGCAGTGCCAGGCAAGGGAGTGAGAGGGAGGGAGAGAGTGTGGGAGAGAGACGGGTCTGGCTTCTGGCTTCTGGCATTGTCGTGCTGTGGGAGCAGAGCCTGCTAAGCGGCAATTAACGCGTCTCAAATGCGCCCACTGTAAAAAGTTTTGCTGCTGTTGCTTGAGAAGGCAAAACAAATAATAGTCGACTGTGCTCGACTAGCAGATACTCAGTGTATGAGTTTTCAGTTGAATAGGAACAGGTGTGTAGTAGAACACATATCCAAGTTATTTGTATACCTTTGTACTCAAGTAATCCTCTGGATAATATGACAATAATTACAGTTTGCCTTAATATATATTATATATTAGATATTGCAGCACATACTGAGATGGACAGATAGCTCACAGCCTGAGGATCATCCTTATACTATCTAACCTATCCTTATACTATCTAAGTTGGGCCACATCTCTCACTCGCTTTCATTGGGTGTTGGGTAGCGTTGCTCAGTTTTTGAAAAGTTTTTCGTTTGTCATTATCATAATGGTAATTGCATATGGTCATATCATGTATCATAAATGTATGGAGGGGGGAATCATTTTGTTATAATTCTAATGTTAATAATAAAATAGAAAGCAATTTGAGACACGCAACGGCGTTCAACGCATCAATGCCTCATTAAATTAGAGACAAACAAGCGCGTGACATGTTTATAGCTGGCATAATATGCGTACACTGAGCGAAATGGAGGAAAGCTCACTTGACAGAAATATCTTTGAATTATTAAGGTGAACATGGGGAAATATTTGGAGACATTCAAAATCTTGTTTCGCTTAATAAAGTATTTCAATCTTGTATGTAAAGAAGATTTTCTTCGAGTGTAAATAATTCTACATATAATTAAAGGAACGGAAGCTCATGTGCTTGATAAGGCAGCGATTCCATAGTTGGAATTGTTCATTAAATGCCATTTGCTCTATGCTGAGGTAAATACTTTCATTGCAGGGGAAATAAATCAAGTTAATGAATAAACAGCTGTGCGGCTTATAAATTATTTTATATGTAGAGATTATATGTATATACATATATTAAATAGATACATATATGAACATCTATAGTACTAGAGACTCTATCCAACCATGAAGCTTAAATAAATTAAGAGCAAATCAAGGCTCAAGTAGACTCGAGCATATCAAGATCTATATTAGTCTAATATTAGTCTAGACAGCTAGCTTATTAAATGATATTTTGACATTATTTCTGAACAATATTAAATACTTTTATGACTAAATTGAAAAACCAATATTTTTGTTTAAAATTATTGAATTTGAAATATAGTTAAAAATTTTTAAAAATATTGCTCAACTGGAACGATTTGATATATTTGCATTTATTTTCGGAAAATACAAAATTGATGATTTCCTATCAATTATTTTTAAATGCTACTTTGTAATTATTTTGCTTTGAATAAAATAGAAAAAGTTACTCTAATGCAGAAAGAAATAGATAAATTTCCAGAATTTCTAGATTTTGAACAGACCTCGAACATGACTCGAACTATTTGTCATAGTAAATATTTTCAAGAATATATTGCTGAAGCTCATGGTGGCAATAAAATGTAACTAATCCAGCAACTGCAAGAGTTCTAAATGCATATACTCTATAAGTCACATTTATTTTCATATCTGCTTAATATAACTTAAGCTGAATTATGATTATGTTTTTCATAGCCTCCATTTTGTGTGCTGCTTATCATCGTTTGCCTAATAGGAAACCCTCGGCTCATTATGGAGCAAGCGCTGCAGATGACTGAGCAAACTAGATACGAAAGCGAATCCACCCCCGCAGAGGGCCAACCCCTAAACGGAACGGAGTGTGGGTGGGCCAGAGCCAGAGCCGGAGACAGGCGGGGGAGGTTTGCGCTTTTTCATTTAATGTGCTCATGCATAATGGAAAAACCTTTTACCCCCAGTTGTAAAAGTGAGCTATATATATATATATATATATATATACACGTATATATTTATATTTTTCTCTCTTTTTTCTAGTTTAAAGAGGCGTGGCAGGGGGCGGTGGAAAAGGGCGTTAGCTGTCAGCACTTGAGAGCGTTGCATATTGATTTTTGTTGTTCCCTAAAACTGTAGAACTTACCTCCATTTGGTGCGACGATTCTGAAACCACGTTTTCACCTGTGCATCGGTCATCTTGAGGCCGCGTGCGAGTGCCGCCCGCTCGGCAGATGCCAAATACTTTTGCTTGTGGAAACGCTTCTCCAGCTCAGCCACCTGGATGCGTGTGAACGAGGTGCGCGGCTTTTTTCGCTTGGGCGGCGTGCGATTCTGATACGGATGTCCGATGCGTCGGGCAATGGGAAAGGCAGCTGAAAGCAGAAGAGTCCTCAGTTAGCTGCAGTCCAGGCAATTAGTTAGGTGTACATCAAACATATATGAGTATATCTAAATAGATAATAGGACATTTCCGATATTTGCTTCCGGCAGCCCTGTGACTGTGTGTGACCTCTGTCTACCTGCTGTGAAATCAATTTGGTGAAGAGCCGGAGTCACTGACTCGAGTGCCTAATTGCCGCTGTCTGAGTGCGATCTTTAACCTTTATCATCAGAGGCAGAAGACGACGACGACGACGACGACGCACGCGACATCAATTTCATTCAAAAGGTTGAGTCATAAACTCTCCTCGTACTTCCTAGGATGCCTATGCGACCTAAGTCTAAGGCCGCCTTCGTCTCTCTTAATGGGTGCGCACTGTGCCGCTGGCTAACTGGCTAACTGGCTGGCTGTCCGTTTGTCCGCCTGGCGCTGAACCTTTTAAAATTCCAGCCAGTCGACTTACTTTTGCGTGTTGTTGTTTATTGTGTGCGATAAGACGAGCCAACCAAGCTACAACAACAGCAACAACAACAACAAACTCAGCAACAAAATATTAAAACGTTGTCGTCGTCGTCGTTGTCCTCGACGACAAACGGCCGAAACCGGCTTGACCAACGGCTCATAGGGGTCATTTGTTAGTTAGATCTGGCTAAATATTTAAGCACATTAAAATTACTCGAAGATGCGAGCCCAAATGCAAAATGACCTCTGTAATAGATATAAAATCATTTTCTAATTAATTATAAAGACTAAAGTTGAGTGCATTGAGTATTTCCCAAGAAAATTGAGTAAATTGAATGAAGGAAAATCTAAAGGTGTTCATAAGAGCTAATTCAACTGAACTTTATGTACAGATTACGAATTTATATGCTTTACGGTATGTGTGATGCATCTTCTTACATCTAGACCATTTAAGAGGTCTTCACCAAGCGGTCTATGTACAGAGGTATATCTGAATAGCTCTATCAGTAAAGGCCACAGCCCGAACTTAAATTTCAGGTGATTGCCATTATTTTTGCTACATAAATTGCAGATTGTGCGTGTGCCTGTTTCTTCTCCTTTATAAAATGTACCTATTCCATAAACCATGTTCGTAATTTCCTTCATTTTCCAATCGCTAAAGAGCTTCAAATTTGATCATATTTGCAGCTCAGCCGAATTCTTTCACTTGCTTTTTATATCCGTAGAAACTTTGCTTCGCTTAAGGCAACTCTGAATGGGCCGCAATAAAAAGCCTAACAAAATGGCAAAAATTTCCATCAATCGGAAAAGTCCCGAAGCGAAGTACCGTTATGTATGGCTGGGTGTTAAGCTGACAAATCATGTTTTTTATTGTGACTTCGCCCAGGAACCCTTCAATTTCCATTTGCCCTCAGCAGAAATGGGGGGAAATGTGGGACGCGTGCTCGGAAGGGTTTGAATGCCATTTGAATATTTCAGGTAATATCAATTTCAATAAAAAGCCATTTATCGCACCACATAAGCAGGCGCTCATATCCTTAAAGGATGCGAAGTCAAGCACTCATTCGCGTAAGCATAATTTTATGGCTTACCAGCAAATCCCGCCCCTCCCCTCAGTCGGATTCCTCTTATTTATGATGTTTTGGCTCAGTTCTTGGCGTATCTTAAAGATACTCTCACAACCTGTCTGTGGGCTGTGGCGGCTGCTGCTGTTGCTGTTGCTGTTGCTGCCGTTGCTGCTGTTGCCGTTTGCGTTACCGAAAATACGTAAAATAATGCTAAAAGCTTTTAGCATGCATTATTGATGGCGCCTGTGGCCGAGACAGAGGCTGAGACTAGCGGCGCTGGCTCACCTGGCGTATGCGCAATATGTAGCTACAAATATCTACACTCGGGCATTTAAACTTTGAACTTGCATGCGATTTGGCCACTTTTTGGCTAGAAAGGGCTAAAAATTTAATTGGCGCCCGCTGCGTGCGCCTGTCAGCAGAAAGCCAAGTCCAAGCAACGGCATTCCAATTAACATGCAACGCTTATTAATCATAAGAGTGAGCGTGAGAGGGTGAGGGTGAGAAGGGGAGAGAGCGGGAGCGGCCAATGGGCAAATGGTCACACTGTGACGCTGGCTCGTTTGTCTTGTTAATGAAAAAAGCCAAGGCGCCAGCTTATCAGCAAAGCCGCAGCGACACACGGCCCTCACACAAGCACACTCATTCACACAGACACAAACACAAGCACAGTGCGACAGGGCGACAGACGTCGCTGACGAAGTTGTTGACAAAACGAAACTGGTCAAAGGAAGCTTCACTCGCTCTCCCTCTCCCTCAGCCGACACTCTCATATAAGCATGACAAAGAGAAAGAGTGTGGCCAAGTTCAGTTTAGCTTGCATATCGGATCTCCCTCTCCCGCTCTCTCTCCCTTCTGATCTGTTCCTTCTGTTTGTAGGCTGCGCAGCTCCCTCTCGCACTCGCACACTCACACACTCACACATTCGCACACTAGCTGAGACTAATTAAATGCTGCCCATGTCAGTTGAGGCCGCGTCGCATTGAAGTGTGGTATGCTGGCGATAAATAAGCCAGGCCGAGCCAAGTCCGCAGCTCACTTGAAGACCGCCCAAAGTGTAATTAATTCCTTTTTCGGGGGCACAGCGCGAAATTAAAAAGTCATGTAAACCAGCTCATTAAAATAACTAAAAAACAAGTAAGAAAGCTCCAGTCGAGACTGCTCGACTAGGAGATACCCTGAACCCTGCAAGCTGATATTCTAATCATTCTGCACTTCTTTTATGCACACATACATACACATGCTTCCACACGCACGCATAAGCCTGCGCTCTGCTAACTGCGCAGTAAGCAGCGACTGCGCTTGGGCTGCGCTGCAATGTGGGCAATATTATGAGAATTTATTTGTTGAATAACTTCTTTTGTAGACATACGATCTTAATGAAACTTTTAGGGCGTAATCATATGGTGAATATGTGTGTACATTCCAAAGCCCAAGTCTCTAGTACTTGAAATGCGTCTTTTACAAATTGGGGGTGAAGGGGGCGTGGTATCCAAAATCTGTAAATTACAAAATCTTTGTATCGATTAACTTTATATACAACACAAATTTGAGGACTCCAGGTCTAAAAATGTTCAAATTAGGCCAAAAAAACAAAATCAATTTTTCGATTATTCTCGATAAAAAAGTTATCGGACGATTTATCGAAAAAATAAAGCAAACTCGTACTGCGTATGCTACTCACGAGTATGCATGCCAAATTTCAGCTCTCTAGCTCTTGTAACTTCTGAGATCGACGCACTCATACGGACGGACGGACGGACGGACGGACGGACGGACGGACGGACGGACGGACGGACGGACGGACGGACAGACGGACAGGGCTATATCGACTCAGCTCGTCACGCTGATCAAGAATATATATACTTTGTGGGGTCTGCCACGCCTCCTTCTGCCCGTTACATACTTTTTCACAAAACCATTATACCCTGATTTCCCATTTTCAATGGGTTCAGGGTATAATAAAACAAAAACCAAAACAAAAACTAAACTAAAACGAAAACGAAAACGAAAAGGCATATAAAATAAGGAGCGCAGCGGATGTTGGCCATAAAAGCAAATCGCACCGCGATCGTCCAGCTAAGCAGCTTTGCGGCTCACAAATATGAGTTAATGCAGCCAACTTCCTACTAACTGGGCCCAGGCGAGCCCAGTCGAGCCCAGTCGACTGACAGCACAGCTGATAAAAAGGGTATGCAGATTCGTAATAAAATCAACGCGTTCTCATTATTTAAGCGGCTCGCGCTGTTCGAACAACCGAAGCTCATAATGTAAACAAATTAAGGAAGCGAACAGCGAGCATCCATGCAGCTCGGATCGAACATACCTATACCAACATATACGCATATATGTATGGGTATATAAACAGATACCTATACCTATATGCAAATGAGTAGAGCAAAACTTTTGCTTCTGGGCGGTTTTTGTTCTTTGGCTTTGACTTAAGCTGCGATTGTGCATTTGAAGGCAAACATGTTTTTATACTTTAGGGCGTGTGTGCCAGTGCGTGCATGTGTGTGCAAGTGTGTGTGTGAGTGCGTATGTGTGTGGCACTGCTTGGGCAAATGACATGCCGACAGGCATGTTGGCTTAAAAGACTTCTCTGATCGCGCTTATTAGGCAAGGAACACACAGTCACAGTCTACAGGCTCACACACACTTACATATTCACATACTCACACACACACACACATGTGGGGCATGTACATCGTAACAGTAGCTGTTGCTTGTTATTTGGGGGCTACCTCACTTTTAACCGTGAGCTTCACTCACCTGCCAGCCGATCCTTGACCGCCTGATGGGCGAGCGCCGCATGATGCAACGGCGGTAGCGCCCAGGTGAGCGGCGTGCGCTGCGGCGGCACACGTAGCACATGACCGGCAGCCGCTGCCGCTGCCGACGGATAAAGATGCGGATACGAGTAAAGCGCTGCGGCGCTGCCATAAGTCGAATTGGCAATGCTGCTGGCCAATTTATAGGCGGCCAAATCGTGTTCGTCTGCCTGCAGCTCTTTCTCTTCAATATTTCTATCCAAATTGCTGTTGTTGTTGTTGTTGTTGCTACTGCTGTTGTTGTTGTTGTTGTGTTGGCTGCTGCTGTTGATGCTGTTGTTGTTGTTGTTGTTGGTTTCAAAGGGTTTCGAAAGCAGGCGCGATATACTGAAGGGCAGATTCTCGCTGGATGAGGAGCGCGTCTGCTCCGATTGTAGTGATTCGCTAAAGGAAAGAGACAGGCAGAGAAATAGAGAGAGAGAATGAGTGAAATACAAGCTATTATTATTGTTGTTGCTCTCATTAATATTAAAAGTGTCACTAGATAAGAGCGAGACAGAGAGAGTGAGACGGAGACAGATAGAACTAATTATGGCTAAAATGTTGCAAACTAAAATCTGAAAACATTTGCCCACGCATATGGCATACACTTAAAGAAAAACTAATGGGTATATTACGCAAATTGAAGACAAACAAATGGCAGAAAACAAGTTTAAAATTTGGAAATGTTTTATGAATGTAATTAACAGAACATTCATGAATTTAAATAGAGTTTAATGATTGAATTCAACGTAACAACATCAAATGACTCTGACTCCTTAAACTACTGTTAATTTCTAAGGTATGCAGATCAATGTTCTTCTCAAGCTCTTATTCTTACATTGGTGTTGCTATCCCAGTAATGATCTGTAATCAGAATACATCACTCGAGAAAGATTCTCATGCAACTTTACATTTAGATTAAAAATAATTTTGACAAGATACAAAATTCAATCAAGCATAATAAATACTATTGTGGTATATTAATACATAAATTTTATTTTTTTTAATAGCAACATATATTTTATTTATTATGTCTTTATTATATTTCCAAATATATTTGCATTTAAATTAAAAGTTATTTAATTAAATATTCTCAGATCAAATTTAATTATTATTCCATCACAATCTAGTTGAGTACGACAATTTTTCTCCAAGTGTATTTCAGTAGTTATTGCTGCTGCTGCTCGATGTTGGCTGCTGGCTCTTGGCTCTTGGCTGTGTTGCAGATAAGGCCTAAAGTATTGGCTGGAAACACGCAGAAATCATGTTTTCGTCTCGCGCTCAGCCTTCGCCTTCGTCAGCGTATATGCTGCGTATGCGTAATATTTCGCATGAATCTTGGCAAATTAAGTAATTATGCAAATGGCATTTGATTCGCATTCTATAAATCGCCAGTCCGATCTACACTTGACAAAAAGCATCAGCCACAACGTCCATAAGTCAGTGCAACAACTATTTTATGAGCTTTCTTCTTTTGTCTCGCGACTCGCGGCTCACATTCGCTTCGCTTTATGTGTTTTCAGTTTCGCTTTATGGAGCATTCTCTATTAAAATGTTAATCCCATGTGATGCGCAGGGCCCCCCGACTGGGGCCTGGTCTTTGTGTTGCTCGAACTCGTTTGGCGCCCATTTGGGGAGCTGTTATCGCTGCGCGTCTTTGGCGCCTTACTAATGTGCCTTTTTATCGTCGGAAGAGTTGGCCATGCCCAGGTCTATCATACCCTATAATTCCATCTCTCTTTCTTTCTCTCACTCTCTCTCTAGGTGTCTTTGTAAATTCAGGAAGTTTTCTTGGCGTCTGCTGCGGCTATTTATTAGCGTTTAAGATCTTTGTTCACGCCAAACCCAAATTGGAGCGAGTCGAGAGCTCGTTTCAATGCGATTCGATTCGATTCGATTGTGAATGAAAGCGTTTATTGGATCAGCTTGTTAGCTATTCAAATGCGCCAAGAATGGGACTTTGTGTAGTCAGACAATGCGAACGTCATTTGAATATATTCATTTTATGGACTCATCAAATGATTAAGAGAAGTTAAGAGAAGTTTCAAGTGTCGTTCCTGGCTGCCTAATACTCTGTTTAAGTTGAGGGATGAGATTTGAAATGAGACTGAAAGAGGGTGAGAGAGAGAGAGAGAGAGAGAGAGAGGGAGTCAGACTGATCTTAAGACAGAATGAATGATCAAGATAAATAGAAAGAGGAAGAGTGAGAAGGGGTTAGAAAGAGAAAGAGAGGGAGACAGATTGGGGCAGACTGGATGATCAACAATTAGAGTATATGAGAGAGAGAGAGAGAAAGAGAGAGAGAGAGATAGAGGATAAATAAGGAGACAGGAATGGAGACTTGAATCGAATCGAAATCAAAAGAGATGTTTACTATTGGAGCTGAAGAGTGTGTGATTAATTAAATTGCTAAAAGTTAAGCGAAGAGCGGAAGTTTGAGTGTTAAATTTGAGTTATCAAACTGTAACAGCAACTGTGAGAATACAAAATGTTTACAAACATGACAGATCAAGTTAGATGTAACAAATATGCCCTGCCACCCATCGTTAACAGAGTATGATTATGAGAAGTTCTCAATGCAATAACTAATGTATGCTAAGCCCAATTAAATTTGTTGTAACTAGACATAAAAACATAAAAGATCTGTTTGACACAAATTGTGTGTATATATATCAGGCTATTTATTTATTTGATTAATAGTTTACCTGAGCGGAGTTTCCGATTCGTCGTAGCAGCTGCCATTGTCCATGTCGACGTCTGAGCCGCTGCCGCAGGACATTCGTGAATCGGAGTCGACATCGACGTGTATTTCCTGCTCCTCAACATCTTCGCCGTGCTCGTGCTCGTGCTCGTGCTCGTGCTCGTGATCATCCTCCTCGTGACTGGACATGTTGAGAGCTGTTAGGCTTATGTGAGGCGCCAATTTGAACAACACTTTTGTTTTTTCTATTTTTGATTATTCAGATATATGCAATACATATATATCGGGATCTACTTATGAATCGAGTATTTCTTTGCCTCACTCACTGCACAGTTGACGGCGCTTCGATTGGCTTCACACTTTGGCTTTGGCTTTAATGAAACGAGGCCGCGACGCGATTTCGTTAACCGTTAACCGGCTCGACAAATGGAACTGGGCTCAGATTTGAGATCGACGAGTGAGCGAAAAAACTCCGTGCTGCTAGCGGGCGCGTGCTGGCGGGCGTGAACGCTTTTCATAAATGCAACCAAAAATATGCCGACGGACTGTGTCGCTGCCGCAGTCGTTGTCTCGGTCGCTGCCTCAGTCGCTGCTCGTTAAGTGGCTGGGCGAGCGCGTAAAACCAGTTCCGCTGACGCCGGCAGCGCTGTCGCCGTCGTCGTCGCAGTCGCCGTAGTCGCCGCGACTGCTTCCCTCCTGTTTGGTTAGCTTTAACGAGCCTGTTTGCCACCTTGTTTGAACCTAACCTACCATAATAAACGCACTCCAACCCTCCCGCCCGCACTTGCCTACGCCTGTGGTGGTTGCTCTGCTGTAGCTCCGCCTCGCGCGTGTTTGCCTCTCGCTCGCTCGGCTCGCTCTCTCGCTCGCTGCGCCGGCGCGCTCGCCTGTGCTGAGGTGGACAAACCGGTCTGGGTCTGCGCGTCGCTTGGCAGCACTGGCCGGCAGCCGTGCAGCAATTGGCGCAGTGGGCGTGATGCTGCCGGCCTCTGATTGGTCGCTGCGGCGCAGTTAGTCGAACAGTTACAGTTAGCGCTTGCTTGCCAGTGGGAGTGTGATAGGGAGAGGGAGAGGGACGGAGACGGGGACGGGGAGCAGCTTTTGCATTTGCGACGACATTTTAAATGGAAAACGTTTTGCTTTTGGGGTTTTTATTACGCACGGAGACGAAAGCACGAAGAGAATGTATTTTCATTTTGATTGCTTCTATTTTCGGCTTAGCGATGCGAAGCGAGGCGAAGCGTTCCGCCATCTCGTTCCTGTGCGAGCAGGCCAAGGCACGGAGAAGTGCAAATGTGGCAGATTAATAGCACAATTGGAAATAGCAGCGTTTTGTCAGCTCCAAACTCCACAAAGCAGGGGAGGCGTGCCGGCCAGAGGGGGTGGGCCGCGCTACAGCTCTTAGAGTGTGGTCCACTTTTTCGCAGCGGCCTTTCCTAATGCCTGCCCCGGGCTTAAGCCATTGACAGCCGCTGCGCGAGATCTCTATTAGCAGCGAGCGCAAAACGTTCCGCTGCTATCGCTCACCTGGCATTCTGGCAGCCAGCGATAAGATATGCCCCACTCACCCATCGCCTCCCGCGCGTCCCCATCCCCACTCGACGCCCACTTGGTGCCTATGCAAATGGAAATTATTTCGTTTTCAGCATCTTTTGCTGCGTTCCAAGTTCACTTAAAGGTTAATTGACAGTTTTATTGGAGAGTTTCCTGGCCTTGAGCGTGGCTCCAGCTCAGGTGGCAAACTGAAAGGCTAGCTACCTGGCTACCTGGCTAGCTGGCTGTCAGGAATGCCGCCGCGTCTTGATTCTGCAATTGCAAATGGATAGCTATGTAGTTATTTCTGATATGTTGGCATGTGCCATGTACGCACATGCCACGAAGACAGAGAGAGACAGAGAGACAGAGAGAGAGAGAGGCGTATTAGTCATTTTCTTCTAACTCCAACTCCAATTCCAAGTTTTTCCTCGTGCTCGTTTAACAAAGAAAAAAAAAGGTAAATTAATCAAAGAAATTCAATTTTGCACTTAAGAGCAACGTTTTTTTTTTTTGGCAACAGCCACAGCCAAATCTTGGCCAACAATGAAGCGAACAATTACTGCATATTTAATTCAAATCGCAGCAACTCGCATTCTACACTGAGCGAACATTGAACTGCGTAGAACAATTTAAATGAATTTTCTGTTCATATTTATATATTCCAATTGAGAAATAAACTTAAAAATATTTAAATATTTATTAAAGTTGAATTATAGATAGTAAATTAAATTAAGAATAATCTAGTAGGGAGATATCTTTACCTGCACTAAAGCAGGCACACATACATGCACACTCACACACACACACAACTTGTTCGTCTGAAATTCCATAAAATCAATTTTTAAATATAATAATTGTATTTTTATATATTTAAATATAGAATTCCAAATCAACTTTGTATATTGTATGATTCTATATCGAGTTCAATCGTTAAACACTGTTGCTTTATATTCGTTTCCTTACATTGTTTTTCTTGCTGTGCATTCTCTTATAGGCAAATGCATAGTCGCACTTATACACACTCACACGCACACTCACACACAAGCACACACAATGGGACGCAAAAGGACGCTTTGCTGAAAGTCACGACGCATCGCCATCGACGTGGCTCGTAGGCCGTGTAAGCCAACTAATTGGATTTCATTTGAACAGCAGCAACAACAACAACAACAATGAGCAACAATTGCCATAATAAAACAGCAACAGCCACAACAACAAGAAAAGCAACAACAACAACAACAATGGGCCAAATGGTCTCGACTTGGGCAATTGCAATGCAATTTTAATGCAAAATGAGAGGCGGGCCACATTTTTATTGCATTTTTACTTGTATTTCAGTTAATAGCAGGCAGCAGCAGCAGCAGCAGCAGCAACAACAACAACAACAGCAACAGCATGAAATTGGTGCTTGGTATGAATACAAAATGAGGCCAAGAGATGCCACCACAATGCAGGAACAGAACTTCGGCTCTGGAGCGCAGAGCAGAGCTATTTTGCCATTGCTGGCAAAATTAGTATGCAGCAGGTAACTGCAGTCAAGAACAGCAGCAGCAGCGGCAGCAGCAGCAACTACTTCGCATTGCCTTTGCTGCTCGGCTTCCATGTGCAGGACTTTTGCCACTTGACTTTATTGGCAACTTCATGGAATATTCAGCAGTCAAGTTCTGCGCAAGTGCCTTCAAATGGACCACCCCTACTCCCACTCCCTTGCTCACTCCCACTCCCACTCCCACTCACTCATCAAATCCCCATCCCCCACCCCTTTCCCCTTCCTCAAGCTGCTAAGCATCCAATGCCTTTGCTGCAGCTTCATTTCATATGCATTTTTATTTGCCTCATATACAAATGGCAACCAGGCAATCACTGTGTGTGCGAGTGAGTGTTGTGGGCAAGGGGCGTGGCACGGCACAAATGTCACTTCAATTGCCAATACTGATTATGGCGCTGTCTCAGCATGTCGCAGCGCGAACTTTATGTGCGGCCAGCGGAGCGCTATTATTGGTGACACTTTTCGTTGGCTTCTTAAGGTTTATGCGAATGTCTTTCAAATGCCCACAAATTGTTGGCAGTGTGTGTGTGAGAGAGAGATAGCAATAGCAACAGGAGAGAGAGAGAGAGAGTTGGAGAGAAAGACTTATACCAAGTGTCTATCCATACTGTCGTCGTACCCACTGAATAAAACTGAAGAAGTAGATAGTGAGAGAGAGAGAGAGAGAGAGAGAGAGAGAGAGAGAGAGAGAGAGAGAACATGTAAAGTATAGAATGTATGGAATATATATGTGAAGCACATAAAGTATAGAAAGCTTATATAGTATGAGGATATAACATATCTATGTAAAGTTTATGTATTATACCAGGCACATAATGTTTATAAAGACTATAGAAGAACAATGAAATTCCAACTCTCTAACTTTGGTTGGCAAAGTTTTCCTTCGTTCAATACCTCGTTTCCATTCAAGTGAGAGTAGAGTAGTTGGAAGTCGTTCACAGCTTTCACTCTACTCGCTGGGGCTGCCCTTGCCATTTGTGTGATTTCCCTCAACACGTAAGACGCTTTCTTGTGTTTCCTGGCGACTTGCCGCACTCCCCTGGCGTTTGATTTCGAAGTTCTTTTGGCCTGTCCGCACTTAGACGTGGACTTTGAGTGCGACTTGGAGTTGGTCTTCGATTTCGGTTTGGGTGGGGCCAACTGCTTGTTCGGGTCTATGCGAGATTTTGTTAGTGAATTGACCACACAATTTGCTAAGCGATAAATTAGCACATTAATTATTTAATCATGTGTCTGTGCCTCTCTCGCTCTCTCAATCTCTGTCTCTATCTCTATCTCTATCTCTGTTGCTTTCTATGTGCGTGTGGGGGTTTTGGTTGTTTCTTGTTGTGGCGAGCGGTTGACTTGTTGAGCATCGATTGCACTGATTTGAGCTAAGGGAGAAAGGATGTTGCGCTCAGCAGCTGAGATTAGCATGGAATGTGAACCGTCTCTAGCCAGCTTGAATCTTATAGTATGGTATGGTATAGTTGTCGGGGAATTCGTAATTTTGTAGTACTGCGATATTAGAACTGACAGTTTGTTCATGAAGTAAGATTAAATATATCTGAGATAATATATGACTTTATATGTTATTTATACCGAAACGCACAATTACCGTTGGATTTTCAGGTATTAAGTACTAATCTAGGCACACAAGACAATCTTAATGCTTCAGAGTAGTAGTTGCTCTGACTAAAAATACTGAAGTACCTCTTCAGTTATGGACTCCCATATATACATATATCATATAGTGCCAATCAGAATATACTTTTTAAAGGGTCTGGGATATGGAATGCCAGTCATGCCACAGTCATGTCTTCCGTAATGGCCATTCCATTTCCTGAGTATAATAATCGTGGCATACGAGAGTGTTCCTAATTAATTTCGCACCCACTCTCCATTCACTTTCCCTCTCTACCCACTCTCCCTCCCCCCATCTTCCACCCACTCTTATTCACTGATTTTTATGTAGCCACACAATTTTGGGGAGCACATGCGAACCTCTGCGCATGCATATTGCATGGTATATGGGCATTTTTAATAAGTATCCAATTTTTTGCCACGCATTTTCGCATTTTGTGGCGCCCTCCTAAGCTGCTCTTCCTCTTCCTCTGCTCGGCGCCTTCAGCATATGCCGGTCGACAATTTTTATGCTTCGCCATTTTTGGTCGTTTTATAAATTAAATATGCCACTCGCGCAATTTCAGCCAGCGATTGTTTCGCAATACCCTGTAATGTACATATGCAGAAGGAGGTTTGAACCGCAAAACAAAAATTTGCTCTGCTGTGTTAATGAATTGGAATCACTGAATGGAAATAAAGAGTAGTAAAAATCGAATTTTTTGGACTGATTGAATGACTGACTGATTGACAAGCCGACCGATTACATTTCTATAAAATAATACTCCATTGATGATCAAATTTAATTAGGCCTAGAGATAAGTCAGTGGAAGAGCTAACGGCAAAGATTGGAAAATTGTATAGGGTATTTCGTAGTCTATAAGTGCGAATGAGTGATAAGTGCTTTGGCACAGTTTTTGTGCCGGGTTAAATGGAATACAATGGGGTTGTTATGGCCTGATGGCGTCTGGCGCTGGGGCTGGGGTTGGGCTCGCGTTCGGGGTGCTCTCCGAATGTGCGACACGCCGTTAAGCAGTTCATTTGTAGGCAATTTTCGTATGATTGCAAACCATTTGCGCTGGGTGCTCGCTCCGGGTGCGTGCGATTAGCTGCAATATTTATGGAGCCTACTTAGAGAGCTTTGTGCAGTGGTAGCCATGATTTTTATTGCACCCAGAGAGCTAGAAAGAGAGAGAGAGAGAGAGAGAGAGAGAGACAAACTGAATAAGCAATTTAGTCGTGTTTGATATGAGTTTTGTGTTTCATAAATTAGAAATTTAAAACTCTGTCTGTTTGGGCATTTGGTCTCGCTCATAAATACAAATTCAAATCGCTCTTTCTTTTGGCACATTTAACTAATTTGTATAACAGCTTTGCTGGGGCCCTGTTTGTGCTGTTCGTGTTGCGGAGGGGCTTTCCAGTCGCTGGAGACATAAAACTAATTAAATCAGAGTTTGCTCGTAAAAATACCAGATCTGTAGCAGTCATTCATTTGAGTGTTCTCTGCTGGAAGACTTACGCCCCCATAAACCGGGCCCAAGACAAAGGCGCAAATATTTACGTTAAATATTTGGAAAGTAAATTATAACATTAAAAGCGAATAAAAAATAACGAATGCAGAGAAACGTTCATAAAAAATGATGCTCTGTGACAGGTATTTGTTGAAATATGTTTTCAAAACGAGCTCACGACAAGTTTTGCATACCCTGTAAACGGTGAGACTGTGTAAAAGTGGGGTATCTTGACTGGAATATATAATTGATAAGATTGAGCAGTGGAAAGATTTAACTTAAGTAAAACTTTGTATTTGGTATGGAATTGTCTATGAGGAATGCAACTCCCTAGATAACCTATCTCTATCATCGCTTATCATCGATTGGCTTGTCTGAACACCCGCTTTCTATAGAGTATATCCTAGTCGCTCTCATCACTTCAAGTGGCATGGCCAATGTCAGCTCAAACAAAATGCATTATAATCGCTCAGATAAGTTCATATGTCTATATATATATAAATTATATATATATATATATATATATATATATATACATACATAACTATAAATATTTCTATATACTTATTCCAAATGTATTGAATGTCATTTATATAGAACTTACACCTCTTTGAGTGTTCAGCTCGTGCCGTTATCTCAACTAGCCGAGTTAATTGCTTAATCTGCAAGGCTGCATTAGATGCTGCTCCGGCTCGGGTCATTGCTGGGCGAGCTCACCTTTCTACCTGGGCCGGAGCCGTGAGTCATGCGCTGGCTTATCGAGACGAGAAATGCGTGTCTCCGTCTTCAATAATTTTATAGCCCACGTTGCGGCAGCGCAGCTCAGCGCAGCACAGCAGAAAAACAAAACCTCGCTGCAATCAATTAGCATTGTGACCTGTTTTTTACCTGGCGCCCTTGCCCTGGGCCCCTCTGGCAGCCCCTCAGCCGCTCCTGTGCGCTCGCCCCGGCCTGTCTCTTATCAGTTTGACGCGCTTGTTAATGAACGAGCGAGGCCTCAAGCATTGCAGCGGGGCACGTGGTGGGGGCCTGCGGCAGGAGCAGGGGTGTTCCACTCATATTTTGATGCATCGATTGGCTTTTGTTTTTGTTTGTTTTGTTATTGTTAAAAGCTTTTTGCTTAATACGCATTTTAAATGCTAATTAAAATGTTTTTATTTTTTTTATTTTTTAGGCATTTGTTGAGCTCGTTCTCTGCTTGCTTCTTCGTTCGCATTTGCATTTAGGCACTATAAAAAATTTGTCAGAATTGATGATGATGCGAAATATTATAAATGACTTTTACACTCTTACACATTTGCACGTTTTTTCATCATTTTCACATTACACTTTGCAACGCAGTCATTTTTCAACAGAGCCGAAGAATTTCCGCATTACAAATGAATATTTTCCAGTTTTCTGGCCTCCCATTTCCCAAAACAATTAAAAAATCCTCAGACTAGGGATCTGCTGCTCTAGCCGACTTGTCTCGTTCATCATGCCCAAATGCATTTTAGCTGAAATTAAAAATGTCTATATATATATGTGTGTGTATATGTACTGCACCGCTGTTCATTAATTCCAAGTGGCAGCTAGCAGCTTAGCTGTAGCTGTTGCAACTGCTACAAAATTCAGGGCAAAAGCACTCACAGCCCGCACTGGGGACAGACGCAGACTCAGACTCAGCTAGCAACTGCCTTCAGCTGATGGACATGTGTAGCTGGCGCCGTTGCAGCAACTGAGTCCCTAATTCTGGCCCAGAACAAACTCTCCCACTCTCTCATACAGACTGTCTCTATCTCTTTCTCTCTTTAACTGTACCACTCTCTCGTGCAATAACAACTTTTAGTACTACTTCAAGGACAAATGAATGAAAGGGTTTGCTCTTTGACTAGTTACTTTGTATTAGTTGTTCATTTGTTGAGAAATCGACATTCGCTAATATATCACGCTTTAACGTCCTATCTGAAAATGAGGCCAAGATTGGCCTTCAACGTTTCTAGGCCGTATTCATGAGCAAGCAATGCATAAACGAACAAAGCTAATATACTCTCTTTAAATTGTCATTAAATTGAAGAGCATCCGCTTCAGATTACGCACTATCTGTATCAGGGCCTACTAAGAATAGGCTACAGAGTATAGTCAAGGTCAGGCACTAAAGCACATCAAAAATTTAATGGCAAATATAAAATTAATTGAAATTCTCTTTTGATTACAGATTAATTTGATGGCTAATCGCTTAGCACACGCTGTCTGACATCACTTGATCTCCTTGGCTTGATGTATACCCTGTGCAAAGCTGACTCGACCTTTGGCAAAGTATTGGGAAGTCAGTACTCACTTAAAGAAACATTTATTTTTGAGATTGAAACTAAGTTATACAGAAATGATAAATTGACAAGCTTCCATGTGTTTGCTTAGCAAACGTCTTCAGGCGACGATGCTGTGGTTACCCTGTAGGGTTAGGATCGCGCAGCAAAGTCCAGCCAAATGCCTCCGTTGATAGTCGTCACAAGGCCCCCTGGCTGGAACATATTGTCCTTGCGAGTCTTTGGATTGACGCTGACATCAAAGTTGACGATGATCTCGGCAAGTGCCGCCTTGATCTGAGTGAGGGCGAAGCGCATGCCTAGAGGACCCAAAGGACATTTAGTTTGGGATTAACTCTTAAGGGGACTCGCTCTACTCACCTATGCAGATGCGAGGACCATCGCCGAAGCCCATGAATGCGCCTTTATCGCGGTATGCCTTGATGACACTGGGGTCCTCGAAGCGCTCCGGCTGAAACTCTTTGGCATTGGGAAAGATATCCTCATCGAGCATGTAGCAGCCGTGAGGTACAACGACAATGGTGCCCTTTTCCACCTTGAAGTTGGGCCCGTTCTTATTGGGCAGCTCAATGGGCTCGGTGCACACCTTGTTGGATACAGCAAGTGGCGGAAAGAGACGAATGCATTCTGCAAGCCAGATCGGAACTTATTGTAAGACCTCAAATATTTCCATTCTCATGTATATTCACCATGCACGCAGGCATTCAGGTAGGGCAGCTCGACCAGCTTATCAAAATCGATAGAGCCCTCGTCGTTGAGATGTTCCTTCAGCTCATCTCTTAGGCGCTGCTGCACCCTGGCATCGCGACCTAGCAGCAGCAACGTGTGGGCCAAGATCGTGGCCGTCGTCTCAAAGCCATCCAGCAGGAAAGTCATCGAGCAGGCCGTCACCTGGCGAGTGCTCAGGTTCTTCCTCTTGGCCAGCTGCTGAATGTAGTCCAGGAAGTCCATTCGACTCGAGAGCTGGCCTGCTGCGACTTGGCTACTGCGCGCGTCGATTGCCGCCCCCATGAAGTCCACAAAGAAGCGCTCCACATCTTTGGGTACGAAGCGCCACTTCTGAACGTGTCGCAGCGAGGGTAGCAGGGCCATTACGGCAAAGCTGAGGGAAATGTACAAGGGCTGCTCGAATAGGGTCTTGATGTTGGCCATCACAGGCGTGGGACGATCGGTGAAACTCTGAGCGCTCAGGCCCAGGACACAATCCGTGACCATTTCCGAGGTAAAGCAGAGGGAGACCTGGTGGTTGAAATGGAGAGATGACTCTTTGATATGTGCTCTACGGCATATACATATAAGTATATACGTTTAGTCTACTCACATCCTTGCCATTTATACCATCTTTAGGGGCAATGCGTATTTGCTTGTGTATGAATTCGTTCATTTTTTTGCACACTTTCATTGTCACTGGATAAGCCGATTTGATCTGGAAATGATTATCAATGTATAATAGATATAAAGAGACAATGAAAGATAGATAAATATATAGAGAGAGAGAGAAATAGAGTGAGAGGGAAAGAAAGTTGACACATCTCTATAAACTGATATGATTTTTTCTTTAGTTTCGATTTTCTTTAAAATACATCTACCATCCGATAAGGTACGGAGGAGTTATGAGTAGTAAAATGTATATACTACATATATATGTATGTAGCAGTCAGTATACTCGTTTCAGTATAGTATAGTAGTTCGTTTCAGTATAGCTCGTTTCAAAATCATATCAATTCACCCCTGTGCTCCCACTCTCATAGGTGTCTCTTAGAGCTTACCCGACTTATGGTTAGGCCGGGGGTTAAGTCAGAGCGACGTTCCTTCCACGCGTTGCCCGCCATCGAGAATATGTTGTTGGCGATTAGGAAGTCGGTCTTCTCGTCCATCAAGGTGGACATCTCGTTGTCGTGGAAGTGCTTGAAGTGCGAAACGAATACGCGATGCGCCAGCTCCGGATTGACAATCAGCAGTTGAGGCATCCGAGACATATAGATGCCAACTGCATCGTATTGTTGCTTGTACTTGCTGCCGAAAGGGGAAGCGAATTATTCAGACTGAAGTCGAGCACACAAAAGAGAGTCTGGCGTTACTTGTAGATCTCATTCAGATCGAATATGGGGTGCTGCTTCATTGTGAACAGATTGGGATAGTTGCCAGTGAGTAGGGCAGGCTTCGGCCCGGGCACCTTGCGCTTGCGCCAGTAGCTGTAGTTCCAGATGAGAAACTCGTAGCCCAGCAAGGCTACCAGAGCCAGTAGAGCCAACGTAGTGAGCATTGCGACAGCCGTAGCTCGATTGCTGGCTGCTTACTTATGCCCAATTATAAATACTGTTGGCAGGTCAGTTGGCGAGATAAGGAGCTTCTTGTTACCTTATCAGAGCGTAGCCTAATCAGCTGGCTGCAGAGAGCAGACCCCCCGCCCCAATGCCTTCTATCTCTCAAGAATGAATACTCGCTCGCCTTTTGAAAATAGGGTATATTGGCGCTTTTTTTTCCTCCCTCTCTCACTCTCTGTTGCTCACTCGCTCTTTCTCAAAGATTTGGCGAATATAGCTTTTATCGGAGTACAGAGTGAGTCCATTTGGGGCATATAAATATCCGTAAATATCAGCACAGCTGAATTCGGCTATTCTTAGCCGTGCACGAGTATCATGCAGTCAGTTTCATTAGGCCTTTCAGCATTATTTCGTGATTTGGCCCGATAATTTCATTTTGTACTTGTGAGCATGACGGTGCTTTTCCTTTAGTCGTAGGAATTACCCTCAAAACTCTGAATGCGGCATGACTCGACTAATTCGCCTGCTGAATATTGTTTACAATTCAAATCTGCCTAGATAGACTGGCAAGAGTATTTGGCAATAATACGATGTTCCTCGTTGCTTGAGCCGATGTCTAGTGCTTTAGAGTATTATGCGTATGCTGCAGGTTGATCAAGTTTTACGGGCAATATTGCTCATAAACAGTGTTGCCGTTTTTTCCGAGAAAAAATAGCCGAATCAGAACAAAAATAAGCAAAAATAAGCTAAATCCCAGAAACAATTAGCTAAAAAATAAGCTAACATTTTAGAATTGTTTTTTCATATTATAATAGATAGATAACAAACATAGGTAACAAAAATTTCATATTCATGAAAAACAAAACGAAAATAATTAAGATTTTAACATTATATATTTTAAATGTTTACATTGATAATAAATCTGCCAATAGATAGTATACAGACTCTTCGGTCTCATAATTTAAATATTCCTCGGTTGCGATCGATTTGAGGCAGTTTACAAAAACTCTGTAATCAAAACATCATCTGTTATCTCGGCTCAATTCGGATGTAAATTTAAAAATATATTAATTTTTATTTTAATGAGACTGTAATTCTGTAAAACTTTACCATATAGTTGATATTGAGTTTAACGTATCAATGCTCATCCTATTTCTTATTTAATATTTTATTAAATTGACTTGGCTAAAAATCCTTCAACTTCGGCATTCCACCAAGGTCACGAATGTATGCGAAGCGCAACAGCAAATCTATCTAACCAGTATAAGTTAGAGATGAAAGTATCGCAGAACTAGCTATGTTAGCCTTTAAAAGTTCCCAGCTTGTTAGTTTGTCTATTAATCGGTACCTAATATCAGATATTAAACAAAATATGTATTAGCTGATTCAATTCATAAATAAGCAAGTTTTTCCGCTATCCGCGATTTTCAAATTTTTTCCGCCATCGCACTTGAAAATAAGCCAGATCTGGCCGAAAATAAGCCAAATCGGCAACACTGTTCATATATGTTACAATGTATACGTCAACTATACTACGTTGTATGTAATACGCTCTTGTCAAGATCCCTTATAAAGTATATAGTAAAACTAAAAAAGAATCTCTAGTTTTAAACGCAATATGCTGACACAATTTAATATTGATGTGACTCTCTCTATCTCTCTATCTCTTTCATTCTCTCTCTCTCTCTCATTCTCTCTCTGTCTCGTTATCCTTCTGCCTCTCGCTCTTTATCTCATTCTCTCCCTCATTATTTCTATTTCTCTTATTATCCCTCTTGCTCCCGCACTCTTTCTGTCTCTCCCTTTCTCGCCCATCGTTCAACTCCAGTTTCACTTACTTTATAAAATAATTTTATCAATTCGCTGCCTACACATTTCTATCATACATCTACATCTATATATATGTATTTGTCTATATATTTGCATATCTGAAAACTTCGCTGATCATTCATATCAGCATTCGGCTTGAGCATTTGAAATGGATTTATGTGCGTCGCTTGGAAGCCCATAAAGAACCATTAAGAGACCAAATAAGTGACAATCTCAAGGCAGTGTCTATGCCCTCAACAGAGTGGAGGGGGAGTGGGGGAGGGGACGCAGCTATCAGTGGTGCATTGCCATTACACCCACTCGCAGTTTGTATATATTGTTGTCCAATTGCTCAGCTAATGGATTGCGAGCGCAGTTAATAACTCGAGCACACACAAAACTGTGCCAACTGCTTATGTGGTGGTGTGTGTGTGTGAGTGTGAGTGTGTGTTGGGGTCAGGAAGTGGTGCAAGTGTGGCCTGAAATGGCTTGCCAGCTGCCGTCCAATTAAACACTCAGCCACAAGCGATGACGAGGCCTCGACTCCGGCCGAGGATGGGATGCTGAGCTGACCTGGCCACGTGTGACAAATTGACGCTTTTTAATTTCGCTTGCACCGTCGCACCGCCGCACCACCAGCAACGAAACCACTTTAAAAATAAACGCAAAGCGCCACACGACGAATCGCCAATAACAAAATGACAAAATAACGAATTAACGAATTACGAATCACGCATACGCCCCATGTGCCCCCACGTCTGTCGCCTCTCGCCCATCACCCATCACCCGTCGCCCCTCTGCTGGCTGCTGTTGTCAACTCTGGCCTGATTGACGATGTTGCTCAAGTGGTTGTTGCTGTTGCTCTGCTTGTTGCTCTTGCTGCTACTAAAAAGGTGTTTTCATTTTGCATGCAAAACAAAGCAGAGCCAAAAAAACGAAAACAAAAACGTCGCCTTGATTAATTGCCTCGCACAAGCAGCGACTGCTAAGCAGAGTCAAATGGATATAGATATACACATACTCATACATATGTGTGTGTGTATTGGCTGAGGAAAAGAGAGTGTTTCAATTCCGCTTCGACTCTACTTTATTTAACAAATGATGTGCATGCCTTCTGCGACGATAATGCGAAGCGCCAGCTCTGTCTCTTTTTCTCTCTGTCTCTCTGTCTCTCTGTCTCGCTCGTCCTGTTGCCTGTTTCATTCGCCTTCGCTCGCATCGTCTGGCAAACCAATCAAAATGTTAATGACACTCGCCAATACAGTTATCATCGAAGCGGCGTCAGCTACGCTGATATCTGTTTGATGGAGGGGTTGGAGGGGGAGGTGTGTGGTACAATGAAGGGTAGGAGGCAATTTGGACTTCAGTGAGCCTTTTAACCGTGCTCTGCCAGAGCTTTTGTTCTCACACTCTAACAAAGAGTTGGTATTTTCAATATGCTCTGAAGTATGACATACTTATCTCCTTTTCTCTCTCTCTCTCTCTCTCTCTCTCTTTTCTGCCTGATGAATTGCAGTTATTTGAATTTTCTATGAAAACTAATTGTAGCCTAGACTTTCTCTCACATTATCTTCGCACATTATCTAAGCAAATTATTCTTTTTCGAATTATTATGATTTATTATTATTATTATTACCCCTTACTCTTATCATATTTGATAATTTGTGATAATTTTTGATAATGAAGTGTTGATGAATTCCTTTCTAGTCAAACAATGCTGTAGATTATGAATATCGATGGCCATGCGCATAACAAAATATGATTGTTATGACAATATGATAAAGCCCAATCAAATATACTGATTTCGGGCATTATAGAAGCAAATTTGGGACTAGAGTTCAGAAAAGCCTTTTACTTGAGTGCTCAACGCCAAGACTATGTCAATTTGTTTATTTGTGCAGGTGGACTACAGTGGAGAGACGTGTTGTTTTGTCACTTTGGATCAGCAAAATATATAGATATACATAAGAAAGGTCACGCAATTTCTGCAAGTGTATTTGGACTTCGTCAAGCTCTACTGCTCATTTCGTTTCTTGCATCTGCTGGTTGTCATTTGGCGTCTCCATTTCTCTACCCGTCGTCTCTTCGTTCAGTTCCCCCCCCTGCATGGCCTTCTCCTGCGCCGTCTGCCTCTCCCGCTCCACTGCTGTTAAGTTGTCATTTCCATTATGAGCATGTCGCTTTAGCATTTAACAAATAGTTGAGACATTTACAAGCATCGATAAGCGCCAGCGCTGCGCCGTGGCACCTGGAGGAGACCTCCACAGAGCGGCCGATCGATCGACGGGGGGAGCAACGGCCCAGCTCCACATGCGGCTGCGATTTGTGTTAATGTATTTAGATTTGGGTCTCAGCCGATGCGTCGGCTAATTGATGTCGCTCTTAAATGGCCAGCTAAAGTCTTTCATATTCATACTCTGTCACACATTAATCAACGCGCGCAGCAGCCATAAAGCTCATAAATAACCAAATTCAAATTCAAATCGAAGTCGAAGTGGAAGTGGAAATCCAACTCCAAGTCTAAGGCCCATCTCTGATGCTCCAAGTCTAAGGCCCAGCTGATGCGGCCCACACACAATAGCCGAGCACTTCACTAGCGAGATTTATAATAATAATTGCCTGGCGCTTCCCATGCGAGCAAAGCGTCGCCACAATATGACAGACAACTCAAGAACTTATCAGAGTCAGTGACAACCAGATGGAGAAGAAGATGATGAAGAAGAAGAGGTGAGCAGGCGTCACCGGATGTGCTGCATAGGCATATAAGCTAAAGCGGAGAACGTGTCGTGACACGAGAGCAGGGATATTCGTATGGAGAACTGGGCAGGAGGAGTAAGGTGAACGGTAGCAAACGATAGTATAATATTACATGGGAGTGCTCACATACCAGACTCTGAGCGGGGTTAAGCCTAGCATTATGCATGTGCTATGGCAGACAGAAAAGGCTAAAAGGACTCAATTCGACTGCCTGATTAGAAATCTATATGCACTATGCTGCCGAACACTTGCGCTCTGTCAATTTATCGTCCTGCACCCATAATTAAAAAATGACAAACTATTTTCTAATGCACGTCTGATCATGCGTGTCCGACAACTGTTCGCCTCAGCCTGCTCATCTCTAGGAGAAGTCTTTCGGCCATTGAATGGATCAAAATTGTGTTGACAAAGGGGAAAATTATCGATTGATAATGCGGCCAATTGTGGGCTGTGCACATAAACAAAGCATTAGAAACATATCGAAAACATTGTTTTAGGTAATTTATCAAAAGATATGAGAGAGTGAGAGAGAGAGGGAGTGGGAGCGGGAGGAAGGCAGAGTGAGCCGAGGCTGATTGGTGGGCGTCATTGTTTATAGTGCTAATTACAAGCTGAGCGACAGACTGCAACAATTTGGAATCGATTTGTCAGCGAGAGCGTTATAAAGAGAGAGAAAAAGATAGTGAGAGGAGGAGAGAGAGATACAGTATGAGGGAGGGTGGGTTATAGTTCAAGCCATATGGCAAAGGAGGAGTATTACTTGTGATCATTAGAACGAGCATAAATCATTTGCGATGATTGCTTCCACAGAATCGATGGACAGACAAAGAGTGAGAGAGGCAGACAAAGAATGAGAGAGAAAGAGAAACAGATCTTTAGGCAAGCTAAGCAACTGACAATCAGCAAAAGCACTTCCGATGCGAGAACGTGTAACGTGTGCTCGAGGCGGCAGAGAATGACCAGCATATACCCTGTAATACAAAAGAGAGACTGCAAATAACTTCTAAGAGATATACCTATATATTAAGTTAAAGAATTAATCTTCGTTTACTGATTTCGTGAAAACGAGAAAAGTTGAGGAGAAGTTTAATTTTTATTTTAAGAGATATTTATAAAAGGCACAAGATCTTACTAATGAACCATATTCAGAGAATTGGATGAGCCTGTCTAAAAAGAGTTAGATATACATAAACGGTATGGTATGGTAAGGAATCCTACTGCTATTTCTCGCATACCCTTCCACCACTGCGTACAGGGTATAACGAGCTCTTTCAACTGCCATCTTGGAGTGGACGGCTCAACGTGTTGGGAGTAAAAAGTTTGCGTAATTTGCTGAAAACGTTTTGTTTGAAATTGAAATTGGTTTCTGCTTCAGCCCGACAATTTAACCACAAATCGGATAAAGCGGCTAAAACGTTCAAAGCGATAGACCCATAGACCCCCAAACTGCGGCGCGTATGAGAATTCTCGCAGCGCTAAGTTGAGCTGAGAATGCACAAAGGAAATAAAAATAAAAATAAGAAAAGATTAATTCGAGCAAATGTTAAGTTTGCTGTGTGCGATTTAGCATACCCTACAATGAACTATATAATTGGACACGGCGCATCAGGCAGGCACGTTTCATATTAACAAAAGCCAGTCAGAGACACAGGAAGAGCGAGACAGAGAGAAAGAGAGAGGGAGAGAGAGCAGGTCAAATGCTTGCAATTGGCTATGAAAATGATGGCTATTGCATTTGCATTCAACGCGAATCAATTCCAAATGGCCATCCATCTCAGCTTCATCAGCAGCAATCAACAACGGCAACGTCATCATCGCATCATTCACATTAAATAACGTCATTATGATGAAAAAGTCTTTTCTGCTGTTGTTGATGAAAACGATTTTAAATTATTTTATTTCAATTGCAAAATTATGGCTCCACTTGGAACGGGCTTCGGCTGCAGCTTGCCTATAGATGGGGATTTATTCAACCCCCCGGCCCCGAGGTCCGTTAGTGGTGTGGAAGGGGCGGTGGAGACAGGGGGCAGCTGCTGCCTGCCGCATGGCTGCGACTATATCAATTTTTTGCGCTTTTTCTGTTTTTATTGCTACTCCATTAAAATTGAATTGACTTTTTTGTTGTTGTTATTGGTGTAGTTGTTGTTGCTGTTGTTGTTGGCATATTGCCTGTTAATGCCTGAAAATATAATAATAGTCATTAGGCTGAAACAGAAACGATTGTGCGATTGATGTTAAATTAAAAATTATTGATTATGCAGCAGCAGCGGCAATACCCAAGCTGAAAAATGTTAGCATCGTTGATTTTATTTTCGCATAGAGTTTATATTCATATATTTGCATATTTTATACTCATGTACAATATATTAACAAATAGGAAGGGAAACTGTAAGCAAAATCTTAACTGTAGTCTCTTCAAAAGAGTTCAAATAGATATATTTTCAATGAAAACCATAAATTTGTATGCAGTAATTGATTAAAAATAAAGTGTCCCATAAAAAAAATAAATAAATAAAAAGGAAAACCATAAATAATAATGTATATACATACATGATTATTTCTTTTGCCTTAACCCTTTCGATATAAAATTTGAACATAATTTCAAATTTAGGCGCGTTTCAGAATAAGCAGTGAAAAAGCAAGTAGTGTGCAGCAAAGCAGTTTCCCAAGCAGTGTGCTTAATGTAAGCACAGATGGCCGACAGATGGCGCAAATGTAGTGGTTTATGTATTCGCTATATCGTTGAATTAGACTTAACGAGTCTATATTTAACGACAAGAATGACCGAATAACACAACGACAGTAGGAAAAAATTAGCGTCGTTGAATTTTTGATTTTTGGTTTGCAAAATTAACAATAGAGTGCGCACTGTCTGAGTGTGAGAAAGAAAGACAGGGAAAGAAAGAGACGGAGTGCAAATGACACAAAAATTGTAACTTGATACCTATAAAATTTGAATCATCTGAAAATTAAAATTATGTATTTTATTTTTTTTTTGCTTCTCATCAAGGGGTAATAGTATAACATATTGTGATAACTATAGTTTTGTTAAATATATTTTCATTTGCTGTGTCGAGTTGCATACCTCAACGATCTGCAACTATATAAAAGTAAAATCACTACAGTCAAGCCTCATTAATAGCCGCCAGTTTTGCAGGGACCGCCCGGACGATGCGCCTGCCTTCAGTTGCTGCCTCTTCCTCTGTCTCTACCTATACTTATATCTCTGCCTTCCCTTTTGCCTTTGTCTTTGGCTTTTCTTCATCTGATTGCTTTAAATTAGGCGATGTCAATGAAGACTGCGCCCATGTCCCCTCAAGCCCCCACTACATTTGCCCCTCGCTCTGCCCATGACAACTTGTGCGGCAATTGAAGTGGAACGGTAAATGTGGTTGACGTCGGCGCAGCAGCGGCAGCAACAGCGACAGCGACGCTGGCAGCAGAACACTCATACGCACCGTTGCTGTTGATGAAGGGAAATGATAATTACACACACTCACACACACCCGGACACACACACGCACACAATGGCAAATTTTTGTGGAAAAACGTACGTAAATAGCCAGAATCTCATTAAAAAAATCTACGGGCAAGGGCTGCCTAATGAGCGCTTACAGCAGCTGAATAAGCCCCCACCATCCCCCCTTCGGCTATCTGTGCCCTGGTAGCAGCCCAACATAATGTAATTATATCGCATTATTTGTCATTTCGAGCAAATGAATTGAAACAAATTTAGTGTGACAAATGAATTGTTTATATGCGCGTATAATACACACACACAGACGAACAGAGAGAGGGAGAGAGAGAGAGACATATATGTATGTGTGTGTGTGTGTGTGTGTGTGAGTGTGGTTACAGTCAATTTGTTTCTCTTTTGCTTTCTAGCCAATTTCATTTGATTTGAATGCGTGCGAGAGATTCTGGGCGGAGGCATTAGAACTTGGCCAGCTCGTATCTGTTGGCCATCTTTTGGCTGCTTGACTGTTTGGCTTTTAGCTAATTCGAGTTTATGAGCCATGTCTAATTACCAAATGAATTGTGCAATTATTTATTTTTGTTTATTAATTGGCTGCCCCACTAATGAGACACAGCTACAAAATTGAGCCATGAGACGAGCAGAGATACGACCGCGCAATGGGCTGATGGACTGATTGAATGGTTGACTGATCGATTGACCGTCTGACGGACTGACTGACTGACTGCTGCAACATAAACGTATTGAGTTATGACCCTGCCTGGCTGACACTTCTTGCGGTTTCATCAGCCAGCAATTCTTACGACCTGACGAAGTCCACGTCAGTGGCTGAGGCTTTTGGTTTTTGGCTTTTGGCTTTTGGCTTTGGTAACGAGCATTTTGGCCTACAATGTTGCCAACGCCAGCGGAAGCAGCCACCACAAAGAGCCATTTATGCAAAGTGCTCAAGCATTTAATGCGGGCTACCTCTCTCTCCCTCCCCCTTTCACTGTCTGCCTTTGCTCATTGTGCAACTCATTAGCACTTATTAAAACTAAGTGCAGTCAAAGGCAGAACTCGAAGTGCACTGAGAGAAACGCAGTTAAACTACGTTTTTTTTTTTAGCTCTTTACTTACAAGCTCAAAGTAGAGCTTAATTCAGCTTCCGATATTAGGATCTTAAAGTTTAAAAAACATTGCCTTACAATCAATAAGTAGCAATCGTAAGTTGCTTTGATAAAATATATATGTATATCATATATCTATACACATAACATTCGTTTACATGTAGCTTAAAACATTTCCATAAAACATATATTGATTGAAAACTCATTTCAGATGTCTCTCGTGTCGCTGCTATATACGTAGAGCTCTTCGTCGACCCAGTTGTTGGTCAGGTATCGACTAGTTGAGTCTCAATTACAAAGGCGTCGATCTCATGGGGGTCACCTATGACAATCGCGAGATAAATTCATTCATGATTTATATTCGTATGATTATTATCAGCTAAATATTTCTTAAGCTTTGGAGCTCTTTGCCTAATTTCTCTTATTCTCTCCATTGATGACTTTCCAAAATCAGAAGTACATTTGAAAATTGTATTCTTCTTACCTGTGTGAGTAGCTCTGCTTTTTCTCCCAGTGCAGCGTGAGTATCAGGCGGAAATGATGGGCTTAGATTTCAGTTGCGGGCTACGTTCGACTCGTTCGCTGGGTGCAACATCGACAGCTGCTGCTGTTGTTGTTGTCGTTGTTGTTGCTGTTGTTGTTGCTGCGGCAGTTGTAATCAACATTTCAGCAATTGTCAGTTACAGTTGCAGTTGTTGTGGTTGCTGCTGCTGCAGTTGCCATTGCCGCTGCCGTTCTTGTTGTTGTTGTTGTTGCAAGTGTGCAGTGGCGCGTGTCGCCAGCAAACAGAGAAACAGAAACAGAAACAGAAACAGAAACAGAAATGCGACTACAAAAAATGGCGTCCAATTAACGCGGCTGCCATATTTGTTTAGCTGTTGTTGTAATTGTTGTTGTTGTCTGTTGTCTGGGCAATAAAACATTTCATTTATTAGCCATGGCTGTGGCAGTCGGCCCCTGCGGCAAACTCCATTCGAAGTCGCATTTGCCATTTCGACTGCAGTTTCATTGATTTTTCTTTTTCTTCTCCTTTTCGTTTTCGTCTCTTGTCGCTTGTTTGTTTTGAGTCGTGTCAGTAGGCAGTTAGCTTCAGTTTGGTTTCGCCCGCCAGCTGTTGCCCTGGCCACGCCCCCCTGAGCAGTTCACACTTTCACAGGTGGAACAGCGGCGGCGAAAGGATGCGCAGGCAAGCAAATTAAAACAAATTGGTCAACACAATTTGATTATAAAAGCAATAGCCAAGGCACACACACACACACACACACACACTCATAACAATTTGATCATCTTGAACACATTAGGGCGCAGCTGCAGGCGCCGGGAATCGATTATCCTTTTCTTTCGGCGCAGCGCAATCCTTTTGCATACGTGCCGCACCTGTTGTCATGGTTAAACGCGGATCCCAATTCGCTGCGTCTCTAAATGCTGCCAGCCATGCGAGCCATGCGAACCTCGATGCTATCAGTCTAATGGCGTCCTGGCCAGCCATTAATGGGCTGAGCTGCCCGAAGGCTTTCATTTGAATTGGACACGGCCTGACCGAGCGCTGCGAGAGGTGTGAAGAGCTGCGCTGCCTCTAAGTGTTGCGCCTTGCATAATTATATGCAATTTATATTGCGGCAGCAGGATCCTTCTAGGAACTCCTGCTGCTGCAGCTCCAGCCATCAGCTACTGTGTTACCTGAGTGCCACAGGGGTCGAGGGTCAATTGAAATTGATGGCATTGAAATACTCCTAACTGTTCGCTCTTTGATCTGTTTGAATGCGAGTGCAAAGGCGAGTGCGAGACCGAGTGGCAGTGGGTGTGGCTGCAGCTGCCTGCCACAGCAATGCAGGGCAGAGCAGGGCGCGTCTTAAAACGCCAAGAAAACGCTCAATTCGCTGGTTACATCGATTAATATCAATAACAATTCTATGCATCCATTGTGATCTAATTATATAACTGGCCAATTGGGTGTAGCTGCAGCTGCCTGTTTGATTGCCTAACTGCCAGTTTATAGAATGACACGAGCGCGTTAGAAAACGCGCAGAAAACGCGAGTTGGTGTGGCATTATCAAGCGAAGTGAATGATATGAATGATCTAATGTGTTTCCTTCTAACTAGCTTGATGTGCACTCTACACAAGTGTGTGGTGCAGCAGCTGCCTGTCTGAGTGCTTGCAGATTCCAAAACTCGCACGCGTTTTAAAACGCGCGGAACACGCAGAGACTCTCGATCTGTACCAATCGGAATGCTCTCACATACAATAGTCGTTTAGTTGTTGCTAGACTCACAACTAACATTGCGTCCCACTACAGCATTGCATGTGTTGCGCGCGTTTTAAAACGCGGCGAAAACGCGCGCGTGCTTTGCGCCCACTAAGCTGGGCATAACTTGCTTAATTAGCAGCCAATATCACGCACTTCATACTGTCCAATTAATTTAGCATATTACTATAGCTAACTACAAGCTGCCGCAGTGCAGCAATTGTTGCCTCAATCGTTGTTGTTGCTGTTGCTGTTGCTGTTGCCTCTTGGCAATTACCTTTGCAGGCTGCTGGCTGACGTTGACGGCTTCGTTTGTTGCAGCAACGTCAACCAGGCCGTGGCTCGGCTGTGGCACATGCAAAACAGAAATCAGCATATCGCATGTTGTCGCAGCCATGCCCATAGAGAGCGGTCCCTACGCCCCTACCTTCCCTGGCCGGCTAATGATAGAGCCTGAATGCGCTGTGTGCTGGCGCAGCAAAACGTCAAAACGTCAAGCATCTATTAGCCCGATTCTGTATTTTGTTTTTAGTTCGTTTGGATTCAACGCCTTGTCCTGCTCCTCCTGGTTGCCAGCCATAGCCATAGCCGGAGGGGCCAATGCTTTAGAATACCCTGCATAGTTTGAGGAGTTTGGGTTGATTGCAGTAAATAAGTGAATGAGGTAATGGGTCAGAGAAATAGAGAAATATATATATATAGAGAGAGAGAGATAGATCTTAATGCCTGTAATAGAAGAAGCCAGTTATCGATATCTAATCGATTCTTTTTATATCGACTGATGATGAGAAATAATTTATTAGCTAATGGAGTTTCTTCTAGGCCTTTAACAGCGTCCCATTTACTAGTTTATCACATACTAGATTATCGACATCTCATTGTTTGTCAACTAAATTCTTTTAAGCCTCATGCCCACTTAGCTTTGATCTATTATGTTTCTAGTCCAGAGCTTTAACCAGTCGCACATTGGATATACACAATCGATTTACAGTGCATCTGCTAGTCGTTGATTTTCACAGCTTAACATATTTATATGTGCAAATATATAAAGAGAACAGTCAATTCATAGTAGTATACGGAATAAGTCTAGGGCAACTGCTAGTCGTGCACATCCGTCCCTTTAGCTGCTACAATTGTAGGCACTGTGCAGGCCCTGCTCTATTTGAAATCAGCTAACAAAGTCTCCTCAGCCTGCGCCGAGACCAGCTCAACTTCCACTTCCTCTTCCACATCGACTTCGACTTTGCCTTCAGCTGCGACTTCGACTTTGTTTGTTCGACAACATTTCTCGTATATGCAAATGCCAGAGTTGAGTGTTGCATGCAACCGATTCACTTGCTCTTATTACTACAGCTGTTGTTGTTGCTGCAGTGTAATATTTAGTAACAATGGTTGTTGTTGGACATGTCTCTGAAATTCGTGTCATGCGCCTGTGTAATTTAGCGTTTAATGAGAAGGCGTTTGTTGGTCATTAAACTATCGCCAGCCGGTGTCGCCTGCCCGAGTCGCCACCTCCCCTCGTCTCGTCGCGTAATTGTGACTTGACTCTTTTTTACTCACGTATACATACATATATAAATATCGTATCGTATCGCATCGCAGCTATATTTCGTGGCAATATATCTCGCCTGGGCGCTTATTAGCTGCTTTAAGCAGCTTGTAACGCAGCCATTGAGCCAGTTGCGTGTTAGTTTAGCGTGTTTTCAGCTCTTTTTTCTCTCTTTAGCCTTTTTTGTTAGTTTCTATTAGCTGCGGCTTCAGTGTGTAATCAAGGGTTAAGCACCACACGAGGTGCCTTAAAGGGGCGTGGCACACTTCAATTACTACAAGCGATTTTTATAAAATTTTATTTTTTGTTTCGTAAATTATAATTTAACAATTATTTAATTGGGTATTGACAAAATGCTTGATGAAATGCATGATTTATTTTCTTGGTTGCCTTTCAAGTTAGTGGTAGTAGTATATACATACAAAAATAAAAATAATAAAATATTAATTTATTGATGTTTTCGAAAAATCAAATATAAAGCGCTCTAGACTAATGATAATTTAATTATAATTAAATTCAATGCTTAGTATTAACTTGCATAAAAGTTTTGATTTACAACAATTAGTGTACATGTATGTATATTTATCTTTATAATACCTGCGAAATATGCACATATAAATATTTCAAGATCTTTTCGTGTCGAACAATGCAAGATCTCTCAGAAAAATGTTATATCAGTTACCTTTGTCGCTCCCATGATTCACCCAATACATTACAATACATATGCTTACATACTGCACATATATACTATATAGGCTATATATATCTATGTACTATATACTTTTGTTTATCGCAATGCTTCAACATTTTAAAATAATAAGCGGCGCAATTAATTTTCATGTAAAATACAAAAAATTGTCGCATGAAAAATGCATGTGAAATGCAATTAATTCAAGTGCTATAAAAACAGACAAGAGCCACCGCACCACACCCACGACACTATACCACCCAAATAACAACCAACTTTGTTGTTAAAATAATAAAAGATAAATTTTAATGACAATGTTGCCGCCATTTTTTTTTTTTTTTTTTTTTTTTTTTTTTTTTTTTTGAAACGTTGCCAGCGAAATCTGATTGCGGTTCTATTTATTGTTGTTATTGTTGTACGCGTTGTTGCTGTCATTTGTTGCAATCACATTAATTATAATTATAGCGCGACAAAGCCTGGCAAAAGTATCTCATTTCACAAATTGCCCACAAGCCAAAGCAACTCCGACTCAGACTCTGATTCCGATTTCGATTCCAATTGCAATTCGAATGCAGCTCCAACTGGCATTTAACTTGCATATTTGTGTCTGTGCGCCTTGTCTTTTGTTTGCCTTTGAAATTGGCGCATTAGCTGGCTAAATGTGCTTTTGCCTTGGCTTCAACTTCAACTTCAACTTCAACTCGCAACGAGACGAACGCACGTGACGAATTGCCGAGCTGTCAAGCTGCCAAACGGCTCGATAGCCCCGACCAACCAACCCCTTCGCGGCTTGTCTTAGGTGTATGTATGCAGATGCCTGTGCCACGCCCCCAGCCACGGCCCCAACCATTGCCGTAGCCATAGCCGTAGCCACAGCCCCATTTCGAGCCTTATTTGTAATTCATAAGCTTGACGGCGGCTTTTTGATGTTTCTGCTATACCCTGTTCACTTGTGGTAAATGGAGTATATTGGCTGGCACTATATATGACAATATTTCTAATTATTAGATATTTTTGCTTAACATAAGAACTGACTTACAAGTATTTCAGAGTGCTGATTGGTATTCCCAATGTAGAGTATGCCATAGCCGGTAACACCCAACTGCAATGCGCTCCGCTCTCTTATTTCGGCTCATGCATTTGTCATTTGGCGGCAAAAGTTTTCTTCCAATTACACGTTGCAACAATATAATGACATAATGTGTCAGGCGATTCACTAGCTGCTCCTGCTCCCAGCTCCAACTTCAGCTCGAGTCCCACATTCACATTCACATCCAAACTCACATTCACATTCGCATTCGCATTCACATTGTGTTTATGCAAATCGGGCCATCGCGCGGCTTATAATTGGCTCTGCAATTGCAAATCCTGGCCATAGCGCAGAGGTTCCACAATTTGAAACTGGAAACTGGTAACTGGCAACTGGCAACTGGAAAGTGGGCCGCGTTGATTGGCCAGCGTGGCGGTCAGTGGCGCGGCCATTGCGATTAAGCCGAAGCGCGGCTTAGCGAACTCAACTGTGCTCGAAATTTGTTTATGGCCCGCCGCCATATTGTGCATCATTAGCTTTTGGCACTGGGTCTGCACTGCTGTTCGTCGTTGAGGCATACACTCAGAGAATCAACTGAGTAAATGATCAAAACATTCTTCTTACTTCTTATTAATCCCAACGGAAGTCACTGTCATCACATTTAAGCCATCTTTTTCCCTCAATCAGTGAGAATTCATTGCCCTTGGACCTCTTCATTGTCATAGATGAATATCAAATTATATTAAACTATATATCGTTTTGAGATCAGTTCAATTCTATTTAACAATTCAATCGATATTTGTATTTCTGATAATAATAATATTATTATGAGCCTTAAACTTTCTCTACTCGTGGCTCTGCTCATTCCCTTCGTCATTCCCATTTCAACTGCACTTTTCGCTCAGTGCATGCGCGCTGCAGTCCTCTTGCTCAGTCGACATCTTCAAATCTCTGTCCCAGCCTTCGCTGCATTGCATTCGCCTAATTGCCTTAATTGCGCTTTTGTTTGTTGCCATGTGAAAAGCCAAAGTGTTAATTTTGTAGCTACAGCCACAGAGCAGCCTCAGCATCAGCAGCCGCATAATTATCGAGTGGGCCAGAGTCTGGGCCGAGTCTGATATGAGGTTTTAAGATCAATGCGCATGTGACTTCCACTTCGACTCCGACTTTGATGGAGTTGGAGTTGGAGTTGGAGTTGGAAAGCTAAGCTGAGACGTTGACTCAGAGGCGATATAATGGCGATCGGCCATTTGAGTTGCTAACCAAAGCAGGCACAGAAAAATAAATCAATTAGCTCGTAGCTAGCTCTGGCACTGCGTTGGCCTAATGGCTGACTAGACTAATTAGTGGCTGGCGATCAAAACAGTCGGAAACCCTATATACATATGTATACATACATATATCCATCTGCTCGACGATGTCAATTAATTCGCTTTGGGTTTCACCAATTAACACATTTTGTTTATGGTAATTTCGTATCGCAAATGATAAACCATAGATAACGCTGACTTTTCGTTCATTTTATTAGAGTAGCAAAACAGTTTTACGGCTTTATATAATATATATCCAATATACATATATACCTGTATATGACTTTAATTTGCACAGCGCAAAAATGATATCACGCAAAAGCAACCACAAAGCATCTACAAAGAAGCTGCTAATTGAAATTAGTTAAAACCCACTTGAACCCCATTTTCGTATTGCGCAAATCACATCCAAATCGAGTCCAAAAACCTCGAAGCGGGGCCTGAAATCACATTCCTATCGACAAAATAACAAATCAATTCAAATCAAATCAAATCAAATCAAATCAAGTTAATTAGCAGCCGAAGTACCCAGCTAACATTTGAGTTCGTGATCGACTCATCAGGCAATCGACTTAATAAGTGCCAAAAACCAAATAAGAGGAAGATTTAACCAAAACTAAGCAGTCTTCAAAATGGGACAAACTAATTGAAAAGAGAGATAGATAGAGAGAGAGAGAGAGGGAGTGAGACAGATCCCATGATTGAAGCTTTCCAATGATGATTTCTTACGGAAGATTTCTCATGAAATATTAACATATTTATAGATCTTTATCATGGTAGCCAAAGTTAAGGGTAGAGCTAGAAATACTGCAGCTATTGACATAGAAGATACACATTTGGATCAGTTTGAGTGCGACGACAATCAACAGTCAAAACTTCTCTCAACAGAACGGACATGGCTTCAGTAAAACAGATTAGGGAATTCAGAAGTTCGTATAGGATATTAGATTCCTGAAGACATTTGATATATTTAGATATACATATATTGATAAAAATGGAAGAGTATGGCTTGCCAACTATGGTGATGGCCGCACGAATACCGGAGGAAGTCTTCAGTCTGGGCGCAATGAGCAAAAATTATGCGAGAGGAGATTTTTCTTGCATTCTGAAAGGCAAACTGGTTGCTTGACCAATAACATATGGAAAGTAGACAGCGCAAATTATCCACGATCTTATTTTGTATATTTTGTTCAACATGCCTTGTCCTTAAAAATTCCCTTAGATCGTTTCGAGCTCGCATTTAAAAAATCAATAATCAAATTAAATATCAAATGTTTTTCTTATATGAGTAAAGATTTGTAATGGGAATTTAGTGGGGCCTGGCAAAGATTTATTATAAGACACAAATCAATTAGTGGGCAATCCGGTCCGCTGCTGCTGCGGCTGCTGCCGCAGTTCGGGGCCTGAGTTTCATTAGCGAGGTGTCTTTAATTAAGCTAAGCAATCAAAGTCAGCAATTGTCATAATTTAGTCATGGCAGCCGATGAGAGGGACGCGAGCGGAGCCAACGCCTATTAACATTGATATCGAACGGGAACAGGGGGTAACTAGAAGCTAAGTCTCTGGCGCCAACTGTACGAGCAAACGTCACGTCGCGTCGCTTGGCTTGATTATTTTATAAATTCATTCGAGTTCCATGCAAAGCAATTGATGTCTGCTTAATAAAACTTAATGTTTCATATAATTTCTGCGAATTGCCAGCGATCCGTGCCAAATGACAAAATGCTAAAAAGATATAGATGGCATCAGGCCAGGGGAGGGGGCAGAGGTCGGCTTTCTGCTTGGCTGGGGGCCTGGGAGCTCTTTTTTTTGGCGTTGGCGTTGGCGGCACTTAAAAAGCTGTGTATGTATGCTCGATATATATCTCCCTGTGTCTGTTTGTGAGTATATTTGAGCTTTTTCAGGCACATCACATCCGGCACAGATATGGAGTGGGTTATTATTTGTGCTAATTGGACTGTCATTTCTGTGTTTGTTTCTCTCGTATGAGTGCTGAGTGCCTTTTGTTTCGTTTCGCGCGCTGTATTCAAACTGGCATCAATTTCACTTTAGTCGGAAACGCCCACTTTTTCATGCGAATCTCTTTCATTAACATAAATAAAAAACTTATTTTCTTAATTGCATGCCTAATATATGCGAGTGTAATATCTTTAGCATGATCGTTTCTTTTGACAGTTATTACTGCTTAAAGTTGCAGTTAAACGACACGAAGACAGACTGCCAATACAGACTATTGAAGACTCGAACTCCATTCTCCATACCACACTTCGGACCCTATGCACTTAGTGCCACTTATCTACTTTTTATGTACTGCCTGATTGGCAATTACAAGCACATATATCAACTGGTCAAGAGCTCGAAGCCCGCTTAATATCATCTGTTAAAATTAATACTCTTCTATTGAGAAGCGTTTATAGTAATACTTGTTTAGTAGAAAACAACTATAGCCATAACACTGCCGTAGCTATAGGATTGAGTTCCATTCCCATTTCCCGCTGGCTTTAATCAAATATATTTAATGACTGCCCACAGCAAATGGCCATCAGTCGCACATTTCAAGTAGGAAATATTAATAAATTATTCGGTAAGCAAATTTGTCAAATTACGAGTCGGAATTCGCCTGGTGTAAATAGTTGAAAATAATTCATAAATAAATTTGCATCTAGTCAGGTCTCTGTGAGCGTTTCGTGGCACGCCTCGATGCAGCGGCACACAGTTGTTAATTAAGTGCCATTAACTGAAGGATATAAACGCAATTAGCGCCGAGTGGAACTCAAGCAAAACCGCCAAGCAGTCGCACCCCCATTTCGTAAGGCCCCATGCCCCGCTAGGCCCGCCCTTCGCCCCTCTTGCGTATGCAAGCGGCGCTGCTGTAGATGTTGCGTAGCCGCGAGCAAAGTGCCGTCTGCTTAATTAGTCTGCCTCAGTCTAAATAAGTACAGATATGAGCAAACACATCTACATATAGTTGGAAGAGAGAGACAGACAGAGAGAGAGAGAGAGAGAGAGAGTGGGACTGAGTCTGTATGTCGCAACTCATTTAAGTCGCATTTAATAAAATCAAAATCCATTACGCTTAATTTTGATTAAAACATTGGCCCAGCGTCTGCTCATTAAATTGTCACGCATGTTGTGTCAACCTCTTCAACTGCACCCGTGGCTCTGCTCAGCTCCCATCGGACAAGTTCCATAGCCATGGAGCACTTTGAAGTTGTCTCCGCGAGGCCGCCAACGCTGACACTTGCCTGACATCCCGTTTGACAGTTTGCATTGTGGCATGACACAAACTTCTCCCTCTCTCCCAGTCTCTCTCCCAGTCTCCCAGTCTCCCACTCTCTATCTCTTTCTCGCACACACTACTCTACACTTCTCTCATTTGTTTTTCCATAATATCTATGTCGACCCCACTCCTCTCTGCTCGGCTGACGCTTCACCTCGCTTCTATTTGCAACATCTGTCGGAGGGGCGGATCGGGCCATGGAATGGGAGCAGATTCAGCGACATTCTTAAAAACGATTTAATTTAATTTTTATTGTTGACATAAACGTAATTGTCAGACCATTTATCCGCATTAAGTCCTCCGATGCGTAAGGATAACAGCAACAACAACAGCAGCAGAGACAACAATAACAGCCACAAACAAATATGGCGTCACCATCATTGGGTGACAACCGGGTAGGAAGAGACAGTGGAACAACTAGATGAAACTCTGATCAAATTCAGCTCGATACATTAGTAGAGTAGATATTGGAGAATGTCAATATATATGACTTCTTGCATTTACCTATATTATCTATATTATGTTCAATCGATTACAAATATTGATTCTCAACAAATACTAGATTCAGCTTCCTTTCCATGCCGATCGCAACCATTGTACTAGATGGTGCGAAAAAAAAGAAAACATAAATATTTACAATTTGGCACAGTGTAAAATGAGTTTAACTTTATCTGCTTTTGTGGTTGTTTACCAGACACAGGCTTATTCTGGTATCCTGGGCAAAGGATGTTTTCGGCTGAGCGGAGAGGCAGGGCATAGAGTATCTGCAGAGCTGTTATTTGTCGTTTGTTTCGTGGTTTATTTATATGCAAGTCAGGTTTTTGTCAACAAAATGTTTTGTGACAGAATATGGCGAAAAGCCGGGAAGGCGGAAAGGCGGGAAGGCGGCGCCCTGGCAGAGGGTGGGCTAACGCGCATCATTCGCCTCGCTGGACACTAATGGAAAAACTGCCCTGTTGGAGTGCGGAGAAGGAGGGGAGGGAGGGGAGGAAGAGGTCGTGGCAAGCATTGACCGGTACCAGCAACCACTCGGCAGCCATTCAGCAACCACTCGGCCACCACTCTCGGTGGTTGTTTCTACTTTCACGCCCAGAGGCGGCTTTAAATCGTCGGCTTTAAAAAATGTTTTGTTTTCAATGTGGCCTAAATGCGATTCGAGCCATGAATTAGCTCAATTTCAGTTATTCAAAATTGGATCGATTTCTTTTGATTCGCAATTAATAGTCGCAGCCACATGCGGAGTTTTGAATTTCCGTTTTGGGGCGCGGCACGTGCCCGTGGCTGGGCTTGGTGGGCTGGTTGTCAGAGCTGTGTGGGTGGGCGCCACTTGGGTTACATGCGAGTCCCCCACACACACAAGAATCATGTGTGCCACACTCGATACATGTAGGTAAACTCTAATGATGGCAAACCTGCATCTCTAATGATTCGTGTAATGCATCTCACATATAGCCTGATTACATCGGCTCACATTAAAATCTAATTATATGGAATGAAGTCAAGGAATCGCTATAATAGGCGCCACACTTGACTCTGGCAGCAATTGCAATTAGCATTTACATCAATATAAAATGGTACTACAGTACCTGCCCCTCCCCCACTCGCCCACTCTCCCACTCACCCCCCACTTGGTTCCCTTGCCTTTCTTGGGCGTTGGCTGGCACAACATGGCGTATAATTAATAAATTTTGTACACGCGCACCAAATGCCCATTATTTAGTTGATTGTTGTTGCTGTTGCTGTTGTTGCTGTTGTTGCTCCCTGGCGTTAATTGCACAAATACGTTTCTGAACAGTCCATTTTGGAATTACTTAAACCACAATGCGTGCCCCTGGATCTCCACGCCCTCCCCTCATTCCCTAGCGGACGGCGCGCGTCAAAAGCGGAAATTTGTTTATAATCGTTGTTAGCGTGTGGTACGCGTCCATAGCTATGACTCTATATACACACACACACATGCATATAGTTGAAGGCCCTATCAATAGCCTAATAAACCCAGAAAAACAAACTAAGAGTGTTCTAATTGCGTGTGCTCGACCAGGAGATACTCTCTGCTCCATATCCACGTTTGAGATAAGAAATTCCTCTTACTTCGGCTAGCCATATATACCAAGTATTTGTATACACAGCCTAAGCACAAGTGAGATATTAGAGATCTGTGTAGACTTAAGGTATGTAGGTCTATAGGCTTGACTTTTTATTCTAGTCTCGTGATTTATGTTTTAAGAAACTTAGTTTCGATTATGAAATATCCTGCATACTGGATGGTATCTCTTCCTCCACACGAATCACATTATCATCTCACCCATATACCCTGCCATGAGATTAGGGCCATAGGGCATACACCAGCCCAAAGTTGAGGCCTGAACTAAATTGATACATTACCCCGCTGCTACTCTGCATCGCTCTGGCTGAGCGATATTTCAATTTGTCTGCTCAGCTCTCGCTTCTGGGTGTTCCTGCGGCTCCCTAGATTCCCATTGGCCATATGACAGGGCCACTTTGCTCGGCCCATTGTCTAAGCGGTTCTTTCTTTCATTCTTTCTCTGTTTTTTGTAATTTTCTAATTTGTTCGTCTTGCCTTTGCCTTTCTTTAATAAATTTTTTATTGTTTGTTTGATGGCAGCAAACAAAAGTCGAGGAAAATATTTGATGGCCTCCGAGCACGCGGCACTGGCCTCTAAAATGTATCTATTAGCGGGCAGCACTTTCCCATCGCGAGGGAGCGAGAGAGGGGAACCCTTTTGTGGCTATTGTTTTGATAAAGGATTTCTTTCGGGCTCATCTAATTGCCTGTTGCCAGACTGCGCCTGCCTGCCTGCCCGCCTGCCTGGCTGCCCGCCTGCCTGCCTGATGGTATTCTAGAACGTAAACCGCAACGAAAATGCACAACATATGAGCGTCATTAGAAAATTGTTTTGCCAAATGGTTTTTAAATTGTTTTTGTTTATACTCCTCATCCGGCGAGCGTATCTAAACGCTTTCTATTGCCAACAGTTGTATGTTGGCCAAAATAATCTCTCTGTCTCTTTGTCTCATCTCTGCGTCTGCGTCTCTGTCTGTTTGCTGGCCTGCGGTTTGCACCCAGCGCTTAGCGATTCGGGCCAAAGTCTCCAGCAACTGTTGCCGTATGATAGATATACACATACACATACACTTGTACGTCGTGCCATTGATTGGCATTAATTAGTGCTCGGATTGGCAATTATATCAACTGGTACCAGTTGAAGGATCTGCTAATTGAAGACGATGCTTAACCTATTCGCATGACTTTAAACAAAAGCTGTTCGCCACAGTTGCTAAACAATATTTTTGGAGAACCTGGTTAAAGCCTACGTGTGAAATACTTGACTAAACTGAATTTAGTATTCAAAGAATGATGGCATGAATGGGAATGATTGAACCGAAAGTTTTGCGGTTTGGGGTTTCTCTTGTATGACGTAGGTAAACAGTAGAAGAAACTCCTTCGAGAAGAGAATAAAGCTGCTTTATTGAGGAGATTAGATAGGTAATAGAGCTTATACTCCTTCTAAACTAATTAGTCTCGAGAAGAGGATAAGAATGATGGAATATTCTTATATTCTTCCAATACTAGTAAATCAGTTTGGTGAGACTATATGAGTGATTGACCAAGATCATCAAACCTGGCTAAGTTTTCATTGGATTTAAAATACAGAATTTTTGAAAATGATTAGAGAAATTTCCACGATGTTAACTTCCGACTTAATCTTCATTATAAAAAAAAATTCATTGAGATACAATAGCTTAGAGCAATTATAGTTCTTCTCTCTATAGAACCACAAAGCTATTTTTGGCTATTAAGAAAATAAAGAAAATGCTGGTTTATACTATATATAGACGCATATAATTTATATCCAAAACGGACAAAGCATGAGCTAATATGATGTTACTCACCAAAAGGCTTTCAAGAACTCGTATACTCGTAATTCAATTAACTGTAAAAGCCGTCATTAGGGTCTTATAATGTACTTCGGACAGCGGTTCGAGGGGGACGAGGCGAGGCGACCAGGGGAAGGCAGAGGTAGCCCCACGTCGGCATCATAAAACTGAACAACAAAGTCACACCTCAAAGCGGTACGATAAATCAGGCACAGATCTCAACGATCTGGACAATCTGGCCAACTGGACAGCTGGACAGCTGAGAACGCCAAGCTGGAAGCTGGAAGCTTGCGGGCGGCCAATTTTAATTATCAAAATTATGACAAAGTTGTTTATGACACTTTAACGTGTGTTTTTTTGTCGGCTCAGAAAATTTGACTGGAAATTTATTGATTTTTAAGAGTCTTTCTGCCGCGCGGCAGCTCAAAGCCAATTTATGCAGATGCGCACACGAATATATATGTGTATATAAACATATGAACACATATAGATCCGCTTAGCCCATCAATAAACAATATTTGAGAGCCATAATAAACAACAACAAAAGCGCTAAACTGTTCGCCACCGCCAAGGGGCAGCCGAGGAGGGGGTAGAGCCTGGCTACCGTTTTGCGGGCAAACTGCAGCCTCGAGCACTGTAATTTTCGTAAGAACTCCGACCACAAACCAAAAACGGGCCACACGAATTCATAATTTGAAACTAACCAAAAATCATCAGATTGCTCTAGTCGGGTGAGCTCAACTGAAGAGCAGTAGTAAGCCGCTGAAGAGGGCGTATATGTTATATACCATACCCGACAACTCTCAGAGTTACCTTTAAGAAAACAAATTTTCAAATCAAATTATATTTAGCTCAATGAAAAACTAAAATTTACAGCTGCTTCCTTCAGCTTGTCACATACATCTGCACTAGCACAGCCTACCCTCTCTCAGTGGGTAAATTGTATAAAAAATAAAGCGATTTAATCCTTGGCTGCATTGTTGTCGAACCGGGCAGCTCCCAATGAAGCGCCCAGCGCCCGCCCAGCCGCACGCTCGCTCCCAGATTAATTGCCCAGACGCCAGACTGTGAGTTGCAGCCTGACTTGGGGTGGGGGGCAGGGGTTGGTCCGGGGCCCAAGGCACAGGGTCCAGGGTCTGGGGACCTACAGCAGCGCGCAGCAGCATCTGTGCTGAGTGCGGTATGTGTTGGAATGCGAGGCTGGAGAATCCAATAAAGCCAAAATTATCAATTTATTTCACGCCTCAAAATCACAGCAGCCGGGAGAAAGAGTAACAAAGAGCGACAGAGAGAGAGAGAGAGGGAGACAGATAGAGGGAGGGGCTGGCACAGACACAGGCACAGGCAGAGCCAACGGCTTAATTATAGTTGAGCCACGCATGTATCTGAGAGACACGCAGCACTAACTAAGGACTAATGCGCATCCAATGCATCGATGCATTGATAGTTAGCAAAGCAAAAGAATGAGTTAGCAAAGAGCGTAGAAAAACTAAAGGAAATTATCAACAATAAAGGAAATTTTTTTTATTGGTTGTCAAATAGAAAATCATTCGAATCATGAAATCGGTTTAATTTTGAGGAAATTGTTATGGAGTTTTGAAATCGACGACAAAGAAGTTGAATATTAATTCATTTATTTAGTAGAGCCTAGAATGTCTATAGTGTGTTTATAAATTGCCATATAATTAAACTAAGTTATACTATATATTCATACATTATTTCGATTTTGATTCGACACTGACTCATTATACAGAGTTCGATTCATTTCGATTCACTCAATCGAAAAGAAAGTCTGCAGAAAGGAAATTTACCAATTTCATAGAATTTGTGTTGTTGTTTGTTTTCATCAATGATTGCCGAAGAGTCTTTGATTCTTGCGCAATTCGTTGGCTTTGTGTGTGCCGCAACGCAAACAATGTAGGCCCGGGTAGGCGTTAAGAGGGTGTTATCCTTTAGCGCCTTCGCTTTATGAGAAACCAACAACCAACAAAAATCGGCAGCCGAGAGTCGGCAAAGGTCTTCGCATGCCGCGCACCTAATTGCAGCAGCTCGACCCAGGCCCGAAAACCCCTCGAACACAAAGGCTAAATTTACAATGCCCGCCAGGACGACGATAACAACAACGGGCACAAGTCGAAGAAGAACAAGAATAAAGGCAAGATCTGCCCCTCTAGGCCCATTGTTGGCAGTGCCAATTCCAGCGTTTTTACGTTGAGTCAAAGAGAACATACAGGGTATATTAGTTTGCAGAGAATTTGTGTGAAGAGCAGAAGTAAAGTTTATCTGATTCTATATGTCGATTCGGTGTTGCTACAAAGACTTATAAAAAACTATAAAATGATGAAAGCTAAGTATATAACTCTTGATTATATCTTGTACGAAATTACCGAAATACGAATGAGGGTATTTTTATGTACATCATACCTCGTTTCTCACTCGCTTTGTGGTCAAATCGAGCGGCCGCCGCCTGCTGTCCATAATGAATGAATTCCATTAAAGATTTATGCCAGTTTGATGATGCCGCACAAGGATCGAGGTGGATCGAGGTGGTGCTACGATTGTCTTGATTGAAGGTTGATTTGTTGCGTTTAGTCGGGCAAATGGGATTAGCACACGTGTTGCACACGCACAGCCAAGGTGTGGCAACGGCAACGACAACGACAACGGCAACGGCTAAGCAACTGGCGGCAGCTTGAAAGGCTGCTCAAATTTTATTTTGACAAATGACATTTCAATTGCAATTGTTCACACAGCATGTGATCCTCCCTCTCTCTTTCTGTCTCTCTCCCTCTCTCTCTCTCTCTCTCTCTCTGTCTCTCTCTCTCTGTCTCTCTCTCTTTGTCTCCGCAACATAATTCAAATTAAAACTGCGCAATTCATTTTCAAGCGGGGAGGCAGATCAAACAAATCGTAAAAGGCAAACAGGCGCGCGAAAAAACGTGATTGGAGCCACCTCTCCCTCTCTCTCTATCTGATTCTCTCTTTCTCTCTCTCTCAGTCGCTCTACCTACAGCAACGCTGGTGCAGCAAAGTGATTTGATCTTTGCACCAACGTGGTAATCCGCATCTAATAATGTGAAGCATTCGGCGCACGATCCGAGTTCAAGCCTCTGGCAGCTCCAGCTACAGCTAAAAAAGATTCAAAAGACAAGAGGAGGAGAAACGAAGACCTCCCAGCTGGCAAGCCCCAACTGTGAGTGTGTGTATTTATTTGTGGCTCGCACTGTGATTGGAGTCAACGATGGAGTTATTTGTACGTTTGCAAAGGCCGCAACCAGCTGCCGGTTTGCAAACAGCTGCCGGTTGGCCAATTTGCCAATCTGGCGGAGATCGCGCACAGCAACAAATTATATGCGTTGTCCGTAATTGAGAAGTATTGAGACATTATGATGAGCGATAACAGAGCGACACTGTGAGAGCGAAAGAGAAGGAGAAACAGAGAGAGAGAGAAAGGGAGAGGCCAGTACAATTAGACACTGCCCGCATTTGAGTTCCATTTCCAAATATCAATTCCAACTCTAATTACAAATGGTTTGAAAATGAAACGTGTGCTGTGTCATGGCCATTCCCCGAGCGCCGAGCCCCAAGCCTCCCCAATGCCCAATCCCCCATTCGTATACTCCATTTCTCGTCGGCGGGCGCCGCGGCAAACAGAAAAAAAAATCACCGTTCGATTTTATTTCATAGATAATTCGCTTAAATTATGGCGCAGCGGCGTCGACTTAATGCCCCACAGCGACCTACAGCAGCGCCTGATTGGATCGCTCTGCGCTGGCTCTGCCCGACTCTGGGATCGATATCGATCGAGCGACGTCAATCATGCCACGATTTGAGCTAAAAAGCGACCAAAGCTAGCCACAAAATGGCCGCAACTAACTTAAATACCAAATAGTGCCGCAGATAATGAGAAGAAGAGAGAAGTGCAGGGATGGGTAATGATCGACTAGCAGATACCCTTTGTGGCAGCAAATATTTAAATTTACCTGATTTACAGTTCTTATATGGCCTATTCGAGACAGTAATCACTCTACCTTCAATCTTTTGAGTAATCGACTAGCGGATACCCTATGTGTGAACGAATCCGGCTATTCTAATGGACCTAAAAATATTATCATTGTTTTATATACAGTTAAGTATTGAATCGCCTGAATCTTAACCACTGGAACATCTCAAGGTATTTAAGGAAGCCAGATATTTAAGGATATTTGAAAACTCTCCGTATACAATGAAAGTTTGAAAGCAACATTGCCTTGAGCACAACTTGAAGTATGCAATTTTGTTGTGCACCACTCATCTGACGCATTTATGTGTTTGCAGGGTATTAAAAGCTACATAAAATACTGAAGTGTGTGTGTTTGTGTGTGTGCAATTGAAATGAGCTGTCATGCATATTTTATACTCGTATTGCATTGCGGCATTTAGCAGAATTAAAACACGCCCACTGCCTGCCTGTCCTCCACACCCACCTCCTCCGCAGCAACAGCACTGGGCACACAGTCATGTGTAAAGAGCTGCCCCACCCAATACCACTTGCTAGTTGACAGAGCGGGTGGTTGGCCTGTGTGTGTGTGTGTGAGTGTGTGTGTGTGTATGTATGTGTTAAGCGAGATTGACAAATTGAAACGAATGTGGCCATTCACTTGGAAAACTTCATTAAATGCCCGCCCAGGCGGGCAGGCAGGCAGGCAGGATATCATAAAAATGCGACGGCAGGACATGGGCATTATGACAATATGGCAAACACCTCAACAGGAATACGGAAGCAGGGCTCTGCTCTGGCAGAGCTAACAGGCTGGCCAGCTCTTGGAATTGAAAATTCTTCAAAGTCATCAAAGCAGTGCGCAGTGGCGTTAGATGGGAGAGGTGCGAACAGGGGGAGGGGAGGTTGTCATTCCAGTTTATGTGTTTGCACCACCCTGCACCGCCCAGCGCACAAAGAGCGTGACGTATTTCCGTTTCCCATTTGCACCTGCATTCATTATCCTGTATCACAGTTGCTACTATTGTTGTTGTTGTTGTTGTTGTTGTTGTTTTGGTATGCGTAACTAAGTTTTAGCTGTCAGTTTTTATGTCTGCCGCATAATGAAGTCGAGTCTGAAGCAGGCGCAGGGCCTGGGGGTTGTCTTTGGCTATATATAAGGTATACACAGTGTATGTGAGTGCGTCTCTCTGTGCGTGTGTATGTGTGTGGTACAAGTGCGCGTGTCCAATCCGATTTAATGCAGTCAAGTGACTTTATTTTTATTAGCACAACTTAATGAACTTGAAATTTCAAACATTTATTACCACCATACAATCTACCTCCCTTCTCCCTCTCTTCATCTTCTGCTTCTCCATTCTCTCGCACTTTTCTGTGTGCGGTGAAATTCGAAATTAGAAAGTCAAGTGATTTATGAACGTGCCGTGACTGAAGATTAGGTATCGTTCGCATGTAGCCTACAACCGAATGAAGAACACGAATTGTTGCTAGACGCATCGATGCTATGGGTTGACAATGAATGTCTTTATTATAATTCTTGGCATTATCATTAGCAGTAGTATTAGCGTTTGCATTGGCGTTTGCATTAGTGTCTTTCATTTGCCTCGCTAACCAAATTGGACATCTCAACGACTCATAAGCCATAACCTACACTGCAACTATCGTCCATAATATTCAGCCATATTTCAATTACAGCTGCACAACATAGTTGACTGATTTACCAGACCCTAAATCTAGCCCAACCGCCCTTGCTTTCGCTCTCCATTGAACCGCTGGAACCGCTGGAAGTGGTGGAACCGCCCAAGTGGCTCATTAATGAGCGCAAACGATGCATTTGATGGCAATGCAATCAACAGATAAAAGAGCGAGAAAGTTTAATTGCAGCTTTTTAGCTTAAAAGCAAAAGTACAGCGTAATTACAGACTACTCTATACACACACACACACACACATGCAGACTACATGCCAGCACGCCAGAGAAGAGAGTCGAGCGTCTAGAGGTGCGAACCATGACGCATGCGCCTAATTGCTGCAACGCACACGAAAAATTTCTAGATAAAGAAAAAGACAAAAAGTTGACCACTGAAACGAAGTTGCAATACTCTTGCAGAAAATGGAATATACAAAACACATATATGATGGGGAATATGTAAGGTAGGCTTGAAGAACTAAATGGTTATTCGTATGATTGTAATAAAAGCAGAGAATTTATCATTAATATGAAAATGAATTCATTCGAATGATTTTTTGTCAACTTCTCTAGCTAAACTTGAATGCTCTTCTGGCAGTGTACACAAATACGACAAATAACGGCTGCATGCAACTAACAAACAATCAACAAACAACTGCGAGAGGGTTTCAACTTTGCGGCCATTGTTGTTGCTTTTGCTGTTGCTGTTTACGTGACTTATTTATATAGCCCGCATTGTTGTCTACCGCTGACGCGATGCGTCGTCGTCGTCGTCGCCGTCGACGCTGTTGCAACTTAAGCAAATCGCATTCTCATTACTTACGAGAAGCGCATCGGGTAGGTTAGGGAACGCAGTCACCGAAGCTCCATTAACGTCAGCCTCGCGTTAAAAATCGATAGATAGATTGAGCCAACTGCCAACTACTGGGACCAGGCGACGCCTCGTGGTCGCCAACGAAGCTCGGAGCGGAGTCGAAAGGCAGCGCGCACCAAGGCGATCCGCGGCACATTCTGAGGCTGCGGCGGCTGAGATCAAAGCGCGCGAAAAACCACCATCATCTTCTTAAAGGTGGTAATTATGTCTCGCTTTGGCTCGGCTCTTGGCCGAGTCAGTTGGCCAAATCGTTCTGACTGGGCTCTTTTGCTTGCTGCTAAAGCGGAGCGTCCTATAGCAACTGTCGCTGATCAGTGATCACCGGTGATCAGTGCTCAGTGATCGGTGATCGGTGATTGGTAAGTGATCAGTGATTAGTTATACTAATCAGTGATCAGTTTATATATGTTATATATGATATTCCGGTCGAATCGGTCTGACTGGACTGAGAGCTCTATTGAAACGGTGCAATGATGATTATCTAAGATCGGCGATTGCTTTGAAGGTTCTCGGGCCTACATTGCTCCCCACTAAACTCTCTTTGCTAAGGCACTGCCCTTTGGGACCTTTCGGAACCAGTGATCAGTGATCGCACATCTGCGAAGGGTAAGAAGGATTGGTGTTCAGTGATCGGTGATCAGTTTGGCAGTGAAAGCTTCGCAGTAAATTTGTACGCACTTGTTCGTCCCAAACACAAAGCAAAATGGCCGCCGGCTGTTGCGGCCGATGCATAACCCGAAATTTAATTTAAGTAGCTCTATAGCGATCCGCATTGCCCCTCATCATAACTCAGCTGTCAGCTGCATGTCACTTCTGCGGCTACCGTTGCCCAGATCGAAATTGTAGACGCAATTAGTTTGAAATATTATTATCCACACGTACTCCACATTCCCTGGCTCGGTCGCTCGGCCGCTCGGCCGCTCGGCCACTCGGCCACTCGCTCCACTGTCTGCGGTGCCTGCACCACAATTACCCTCAATTGAAGGGAGCTTCATTCGTGTTAAACTCTTTGACCACATCTCGCACTTATACTCCACTTGCCACAGTTTGAGTTGAGCTGATGGCTGATTTCACTTGCCCCAAGCCCCAAAGCTACAACAATAACCACACACTTATCCATATTTATATATATGTATCCATATATATCCAACAATTCCCGAACTCAATTGAAAAGCTGCTGACAAAAGTTGTCATTGATGATTGAAGCCCCAACCGCTCTTTGAAAATCAAATTGCGCCATTAACTGCTGGCGATTAGTAGATCCCGACATAGACAAATTTATATGTGTACACTGTCAGAAAATGTGTAAGTGCCGAAAATATTATTCAAATTTACATAAGCATAGCTCGAATTTCTGAGTCAGGAATCAAGTTTCAAGTTTATCTAGGACTGAAAATCCAAAGATTATAAATTTTTTTTTTTAATTTTATTATTGTTTTATGTTTTGCAATATTTTTTCTAATTTTCATATATTCATGTATATCTCATATTGTTTTATTAATTGTATTACGGTAACATGATTCATATCATATACTACGTGCAGCCTCTAAAATATTTGGTAATATTTCTTTAATTCATATTTTGAAGTAAAAGTTAATCTTTCTTTTCTCTCAGTGACATTTGCTATACACTAGAGACTTGGCCTGTCAAACGGTAGTGGAATGTTACTTTTTCAATTATGAATAGAGAATGATTGTTTCGTGCCATGGTGAATGATGACTGAATACGCCAACATGGGTAACGAAAGCTGGAATGCAATGTGGCATGGGGCCTAATGGATGTACGCTCGTCTCTCAGTGTACTGAAGGTGGCGTTAATTAATTTATGACAGACAGACTGACAGAGAGATATAGGGAGACAGAGCTTATTAATAAGACAATAAACTTCAGCTGAGGCCCTCTTCAGTACAATTCGAATTCGAGCTCGAATTCAAGTTTGAGTGCGAATGATGAAAGCTGAATGCTAAAAGCACAATTAACAATAATAATATGATATTATAATTTAGCTAAATGTATGCTTCCCTTCCTTTATAACTGAGAGCACACAAATTGTAGATATGGCTGTCTCTGTCTAACCATGTGTCTCTCTCTTTCGCACGCGTACCTCATACAAATTGAAATGCATTCAAATAAATTTCGAGCTTTGTCATTTTCATTGCATTAATTTATTCTCAAGTGTCCAGGCGCACAAAACGTGAAATAAACACTTACAGTAGGCATTCGCTATGAGAAAACTGAAAAAAGGAGAACAAAATTTTAGATTTAGTTCGATTTGTATGAGCAATGCTCAAAATGCTTAAAAGTTAAGTTGCATTTCATCAGTTCACTTGAGTAGGGCTCTACTGTAGCCACGTACCAATGTGTGTGCATAAAAATGACGACAGCCACAACAGAAAATTACACTGAAATTATAGCAACAATTATTTTCAAATTGAATTACATCCAATTACAAATAAAATGAAATGCAGATGGCATGAAGATAGCGAACGACTCTCTCATTCAGCATAATGGCCGACGGGCCCCGCTCTCTCCCTCTCCCTCTCTCTCTCTTTCTCTTCCTCCATCTCCCTCTTACTCTCTCCCCCTCTCCCATTCTCCGTCGCCTCCTACCTCTGTGCAGCTGGCGAGGGCGTGGGTGGGTGAGTAGAGTAGGAGAAAAAAACCAATTAGAGACGCGGCCTGCCCTGCCCTGCGGCTGTCACAGTCGGGCGGTGTCGGCTCATAAGTTATTATCCTGCAATTAATTTGGCTAAATGCTCCGCCGCCACTTGGTCAGCTCTCCTTGGCCTTTGCGCCGTCGCGCAGCGCAAGCGCCTGAATGGCCAGCGCCGATTGGCTGCTCGGACGTGACGTGACGTCACGCTTGCAAGCAGCATGCAAGACACGCCTGCAACACGGCTGCACAGGCGGTCACAGCAGAGCAGCAGTGGGAGCGTGCAAAAGAGAAAGAGCGACGGAGCGAGACGAAAGAGCAAGCAAGAGCGTGAGCACCTAAACAAGTTGCAGGCAACGAAATTGCTGCACGATGCAACATGTTCGATATACGATGTTCGATGTTGGCTGTACGATGCTCGATATACGATGTTCGGTGTGCGATGCTCGAAGCTCGATTTGCATGCAAACTGAGAATGTAGAGAATTTATTTTTGGGAGACTTCCAATTAAAGTTTCGTTACGTATGTGACTTATGTATTGATATGTATACTAAATATGAGTAGAGCTATGTCCAGACTTCAAATTTAATACGGGCTGGAGAGTCTTGAAAACTAGATTGTTCCTCATCTCTCAGACAGACAAAATCTTTCGACTTGTCTCCTATTTATATTCATTTTGTTTATTATCTTATAGTTCAAGCATCGGTAATCATTCAATGGATTATCTAATGAGTCTATCTGTCTGAGGCATATTTAAAAAGAAAACTCCATGTTGATATATAAAATATCATCGTTACATATACAAACTCAATATGCTCGCTTTTCACATTCCAGACAAGTATAAATCGAAAATATATGCTCAAGATTATAGCACTTCTTGATTAAATCAATTAAGATAAATGGCAATCAAGAGATTAGCCCGAAACTCCATCTATCTAAGGCGCTGCCCACGAAGACAACGAAATTGAGATCCATTTAGATAGAATCAATTGTTAATTTTCCATTTATGCTTTCTCGCGCTTATCGAAAAAATGGTGGAAAACCTTTTAGCTACGCTGCGCCCAGCGACTTGTGTGGCAAATTAAAATTCGATTTTTCAAATTATCAAATAAAAGAAATAGAATGTGTGTATATGTGTGTGTATGCATGTGAGTGTATACCCTACAGATTTGATGAAAGGCAGTGCACAAATTGAATGTCAGTTCATTTAAATCGATTTAGTTTTAATATACTCTCCGATGTTATTGTTGTTGTTGCTGTTGTGTGTGTGTCAGCGCGTGTGTTAATGACGCTTTACAAATGCTGCATGTGCAACAGGATTTTGGAGTTCGACTCGTCTGCTTTGTCCTGCTAAATGCATAACAAATGGGAATTGGCACAGGTTTGCCAGCAGGTCGAATGGAAAACTCATTGTAGAGAAAAGCGTGTGATAATCCACAGTCAGCGAGTACAATGGGACACATTAGCCACACGTAGTTAGCGCTACGATCTGCCAGGATCTGCCAGGACCTTCGGCCTAGGTGGCTAATGGACTGAGCACTTTAGTTTTGGTCAATGGCTTTCACACCTCCTACTACTTCTACTTCTACTGTGCCCAGGCCTTGAGCCGAGCGTGAAGAATCGCAAACGAGAGAACAAGAATCGAGCTGATCCGATCCGACGCGATCCTTTTGTCTACCTAACCTTTGATCAGTTGCCGACGTGCACAGGTGCCGAACAGCATGAAAACTTGGCCAATAGCCAATAGCCAGGCCGCAATTAGTTCTTAATACGCAGCCAAAAGGAAATCTTGATGCAGCCAGCGATTTATAATTGTGTTAAAAAAGAAGAAGACGAAACTCGCGCTCACATTTCATGAGAATCCGATCCGATCTCATCTGATCTCAGGCTGAGGGCGTTTAACTATTTACTTTTGAAATTTTAAGCTAATTTACACGTTTTACACAAAGCAAGGACGAGCGAGACGAACGCTGTGTGATCAACTAATAGATGCCCTAGACTACGCTACGGTGGTTCATTAAAAGATAAAAAATACCGAAAATATATTATGTTGTATATTCTTCACTCAATCAAATTCCTTTGATCTTATTAAAGATTATTATTCGATAAGTATAGAATTTATAAATATCTATATTCAGTCATGAGAATCTGTGCTCTATGGGTTCAAATATACCTAACTACATTCACACGAATCTGCCCCATCTATCCCAGATCTAATAGCTTATCTATATTCCGGATTTCAACACACTCATTAAACCCAGCTTTACACCAATTTCCAATCGCTGCAGTTTATGAAAATTGTTGAGTCACAGCGATAATTGTAGCACTTCGCACCCTGCCTCCATTCGATTCGATTTTCGTTTTCCATTTTCCATCTTCCGACTGCCACTTCTACCCCAATCTAATCTGAATATCCGCGTCTGCATCTGCATCTGCATCTGTATCTGTCCATTCACGCCCCATATTAATCTCCATTATTCGAGGGGTCCCGAAAATCTCACTCTTTCAACGCGGAAGCAATAAAAACTCAAATTACTTTTCGTTAACATCCTGATCTGAGACATTCGCCTAATTCTCATGTTAATGATAGCAATTAATTTCGGGTTCGTGGTCTGATCTAATATTGTGATGCCCCGAGAGTCGAAAGGCAAAACAAATCGACAAACATATTTTTATTGTCGCCGGGCAGAGACTACTCCCGCTGGGAGCTATTAATTACTCAAAATGCAGGCGACCGAAAGTTCCCAGTGCCCAGTGTCGAAAACTCTGTTCGTTTGCCATGGCGAATTCTTATCCCTTTTCAATTTCAGCAAACTTTCTCCACTCTCCGACTCGCTCTTCCTCTTTCTCTTTCTCTGTCACTGTCACTGTCTCTGTCTCGCTCTTTTTGTGTGCGTCCTGCTGCCCACGCAAAAGCTGTCCTGCGCTGATTTATGGCCTCAGCCACAATAAATTTCAACACTCCAGGTGCTGAAGCATATAAATCAATCCATTAGTTTTTCCCCGTATGTATTTCGATTTGTTGACTCTGGACTTTTCTATTTGCCAGCAGGGTATCTGTGGGGGTGCTGGCCTGCCCTGCCCTGCCCTGCCCTGCCTTGCCTTGCTCTGGCCGACTCTGGCTTGGCTTTATCACAATTCGTTGCACTGTTTGGCTTTGCTTTGAGTGACAATAAATTATGGCCATGATTAGTCTGAATTTGGCAATGCGGAAGCTTGTGTCAACGAATTCCCATCGCATCGCAACTTTCCCAAAAAGCGTTTTTCTCACGACAGAAATTGGAAAAATTGAAAAACAGCAAAAGACAAAGAGAGAAAGAAAAAACTAAATCATTAGCAAACATCAATAAACAAAGCTACGCCGCGACTTCAATGACAAAAGCCAACTGCATTGCAGTTGGCCAAACGCCGCAAGGTATGCAGCGAATTGGGTGTGCGTGTGTGTGCGTGAGTTCGCGTGTGTGTGTCAGCAACACAGGTGGCAATGTAGCCATTATGGCTAATGGCAAGGGGCCTCGCGGCCAAATGAGTTAAGCCAACAAGAAGCAGCAGCAACACCAGCACAAAGTAAGCGTTAAAGTAAGCCATAAAAAAGACAAAGCCGTCATTTTTCTAATGAACCAGCAGAAGCAGCAGCTGAGCAGAGCCAAGAGACGACGTTCTTGTAGCTGCGAATGCTGACCAAGTGGAAGCCAGTTAAACACTTTAGTTGCGCCTTAAAAAGCCAAGTTAGCTCGGCCAATCACGCAGCTGCGCCGAACTTCAAAGCCAAAATCGGACGGCGCGGATATGAGCCGCTTAACGCAGCCAAAGATACAGATACAAACAGAGAGAGAGAGAGAGAGAGAGAAGCCTATACAGAGATTCACACACACACACACACACACACACATATACAGATACAGATGCAGCTTTGATAAATGAGCAGACAGACGCACAAACTGAAGAATAACGAACAAAAGAGTCAGAACATTCTAAGCAAAAGTATTGAGGACTTGAATATACCCTAGAATCGGGTATGAGCTCATCTTACTTGGGAGCAGTATAGCTAATTTGACACAATATAAAACATCTAAAATATGAGGTTATAACTATTTGTATTGATGAGCTATTTAGTAGTTCAAATGAGACAGTTGAATAGCTCAACGGAACGAATTGTTTATGAGAAGATGAACTAGTGAACCAGTATTAAACACCTCAATAGAATGAAATCGTTCATGAGCGATCGATAGTAGGTCAGGAATGATTGATTGATTAGCTGAGCCAGAGGAGGAGAGGAGAGTTATAATAATAATAATAATAATAATAATAATAATATTACTTTAACATCAGCAAATCATATGAATTAACTATAGAGTACACAAATTACATGTTATATACATATATATATTATAAATGGTCTATATAAGCTCACTTTCACATGCTACATAGCCGGTCACGCAGCCCATACACAGTCAATTCTTATAGGGTATGTAAACAGGCTGCGAGAGAAGCTGCAGCAAAGACTTTCAATGAGATTCTCTGAGTAATTGTGTGTGTGTGTGTGTGTGTGTGTGTGTCTCTGTGTGTGTTTGTGTGTAAAGCAGGCTTAATCACATTGCTTGGCCATTGGCCAGGCGGCAGAAGATCAAAGAGCGCTTTAGCTGTTAGATGCGGCTAGCTTGGTGGTCGCCTGGCTGGCTGCTGGACTGCCTGGCTGACTGCCTGATTGTCAGAGTGGCTGAGTGGCCGAGTAGCTGGGCTAGAATGATGGCTAGGTAATTGGCAGGTAGCTGACGCTGCAGCCAAATGACATGCCGATGCTATAGCCAAGCCAAAAAAAGGAAATCAACAGAGAGCACAAATAAAAGCTCTGCCTCTGCTTCCAGATTCGTTGTCGGCCAGCCAAATGTGAATATTTGTCATCAGTCGGCTGTCTTCCCAGACTCGTATTCCCATGACATCTATGCGACTCGCCTCGATTGTCAGCGGAAGTGGCAAACCGAGTGGCGTCAAAAGACGCCGCCATCTGATGCCCCATCCCCGTCTCTCTTGCTGCCTCCCTCTGCCCTTTGATTTGGGCGCATATTTCGCATGCGAAATGCCACAGAGTGACACAGCATAAAGTTCTGTCAAATTAAAGTCATTCAAGTCGGCAGCGCCCCAGCTCCAGCCCGATACCGATGCCAATGCCGATCCCCAATCCCATTCCCATTCCCATCCCCATCGCGATCCCGACTCATACTATCATTAGCATAACTGTCAAAAGGCAGCAAAGATGCAACTGAGAAGAGTCTTGAGCTGTGGCGTCTCAACTGAACGTGACATGCTTCGCTGACAAGCAGACAAATTTTTGGATGAATAACGATCAACGAATCCAAAGGAAACATCAGACGTTTATTATATATAGGCGACTGCATAACTGAACGACTAATTGGCGAGCAAGGCAAAGGCATCAGGAAAGCATAACTCTGTATCACTTCTCTTCCCATCTCTTCTCATCTTTCTCTTTGTGATTTGTTATTGAAAAACGAGTCGCAATCTCGACTTCCTCGAGGACTTTAATTGCTGTCGCTGAGTAGAGAAAATGAGGCACATCCTAGAGGAAGTGCAGGACATGCACTTCCCATGCTTGAGCGCAGGTGCCACCAAAGACGAATCTAATTGCACTAAGGAAAATAATAAAAAACAAAAGGCAAACAACAACAACAACAACAACAAACGTACAATAACAATCAAAACACACTTGCAACGCCCACTCGAGTGCCCAGTTGTCAGCCTAAAACAACAAATAAAGCAATCAAACTGAAGAGTCGGAGAGTCGAACAGATAGCGAAGACTATTCGGCAGCGACATATGTTCTCACACGCGGCACCTTTGTCCATCAGCATTACGTCAGAGCCGGCAGCAGACAGAGAGGAAGCGACTGAGTGAGCGAGAGAGGAGAGATGGAGCAATAGAAACAAATTGTGGGATATTTATAAACGTCAAAATAACCAAAAAGGAGCGAGAGGTGGAAGCAATTCGAGCTGTGAGATCCCTGCATATACCCATTGCTCATATTAGGACGGGGTGACTTTGTAAATAAGTGATACCATAATTTCATGCAAAATCAAATTTGAGACTTCGCTCTCCAAGCATATCTCGGAGACTGTTAGAGACAAACTTCTGAAATTCCATAGACAATCCCTAAAGTCTACCAGATTATTAATATCTTTGCCCCATTATATGAGTGCATTGCTGAGTATTCGAAACACCTTCCAAGAGACCTAGGCCCTGGATGTAGGGTATCTGCAAGTCACTCCACTGAAACTCAGTTGCCTTTTTATGATGCACAGCCGTTCCGCCTTCGTCGTGTGAGTGGCCAATTCTGGCCATAAAAAAGAGAAGAGAACCCAATATAGATAGATTGACATTGGCATTGGGCATTGGGCATTGCGCATTGGGCCGGCTTCTTCCTCGTGAATAGAAACATCAAATAGTCGCAGCCAAAGGCTGCCATCAAAGAGGCAGCCACAAATCGTAAAAAACGAAACACCGCCAGCTTCACACCCTTCCGCTGCCTTCTCCTCTCTCCCGTCTCCCGGCTCCTGCGTTGCCTTTGTTTCTTCTGTGGGTAATAAAAAATTAAACGGTAGCTAGTTAGGATGCATTCTCGGATCTGGCATTGTTTGCATTGATTCCGCTTCGAACTTATCTCCGAGTCGGCGGTTTTTGTCTGTTGTTGAGATTTTCATTCGTGGAAATTTCGTGGTTGTCGACGACGGCGGCTTTGAAGCGTTTCCCAGAAAGGGGAGGAAATTTTGGCCAAAACTGTTTCCCGTTTGCTGCTAATTAAAATAGCCTCCTCCTCCACTTTAGCCCTCTCCTGATCCCTGGTCTCTCGCCTGCTCGACACAAATGTTAATTTAGGAATTTGTTCCGGTCGAGATGATCTATGCCGAAATATCGGACAAATCTGCCATCTCATGTGGGCCGTAGATCGTCTGATTGATGAGCTCTCCAAATAGCACCGATTTGCTGTGCAAAACTGTCTATGATTGTTTGTGTGTGTGCGCAAGTGTGTGTGAGTGTGAGTGAGCGTGTGTGGGGGCAAATAAATTACGAACTAATCATTGAAAAATTAATCAGAAATCAACAATTTTCAACTGCTAATTAAAATGTTTACGCAAATGAATAATTCGTTTCATTGCCACTGAATATTCATGATCGACCGACCACAGAGCAGAGACTCAGCGCAGCTCGACATTTAAAATAAATTAAATTAAAATTAATTCAAACGAAGATCAGACTCAAGCCAGCGAATGCCACTGACTGTGGGACGCAAGCGAGAATAGGGTATGCCTGTCTGAGAGCTACCCTGAAACTTACAGTAGAGTGCTTGTAGGGCTTCACAGATAGATGTAGGGTTTACCCATATCTGTTATAGTGTCCAAGGTATTGACAGTCATGCGCAAGCTAATGCCAGGTGTACCTGACTAGAAAATAACCTGAGCATAGAGTAGATTAAGAGTTTAAAAGCATTCACATGCAGAATTCCAATTGGTCTTTTCTGAACTATATCTATGATGTTTGCCTATGTGACAATCTTTGGGACTTTCTATATAATATATATTATATTTAATATTATTCTATAAGTTTCATGCCAAGGAATTAACTAATTCCATTTTCAATTAATGTATTTTCTATTATACCCTTTGACACGTTTGCCATGACTGTTAGGGTATACAATTTAATTAAGTGTTTGCTCTAAGAGTCAAAGAAGCCGCTACAACGGTAGCACAACACATACATACAGACACTCACACATACACTCAAAACGATAAATGTATATAAATGCATGTTTAATAAATTCAATATAACGATCCAAAATTAGGCACCACAAGACACCAATGAGCCAATAGCAAACCACAAAACATAGTTTATTACATTTATAGCTCATCTCCATGTTGTTGTTGTTGTTGTTGTTGTTGCTTGTCAGCTGTGACAGCTCCAACTCAAGCTGTCATCTGCCACAACTATCAAAATATTTATATAGAAATAAATAAATTGCCATCAGACATCGTAAATAAGTCATCAACAGCAAATTTCAGGCGCTGTGTAAGTACAGTAGAGACTGGCACTGCATGAATTAAAGTGAAAGAGTAAAAAAATATCTCGGAACGAATCGAATCGTGAGGTAAAAGTATTGTACAATATAAAAGAATACACGAAATACATGTCAATAATTATATTTGGCATTATTCTTAAGGCAGCTGTTCATTCGTTCGTCAATGAGTCTCCACTGTACTTGTCCACCATTTTGATGCTGAGCAATTAATAATGTAGAGATTTAATTGACTGAACGCCATTAAATAAAAATGAAGATGAGATTTATGCTGCTGCAATTTGCGAAAAATTATGTTAATTGTGGATGAGAAGCAGGTTTGTATATATGGCTATATACTATATACATATGCATGTATATCATTGATTTGAATTAATGGACATGTCAGGCAATTAATGAATGCAAAAACCATAGCAGCGACGAGACGAGGCCAATGGCTGGCAAAAGTGAACTCATTGCTGCGACTGCTCACTCAAATTTAGCCTGTTCTAGAGATTTATAGAACCTCTCTCTCTCTCTCTCTCTCTCTCTCGTTTCTCTCTGTGCTCATAAATAACTGAGGCATTTGGTCGCGCTGTCAATCAGCCCCGAGGGAAGTTAATAGAAACATTTTATACGCCCAGCTGCAGCAATTGAATTCATTGTCCGCTCTTCAGTGTCCTGATTGCACTCGAAGTGCTAAAGGCTCTAATGAGTTTTCGATTAGGTGTGTCCTCCATATCAAATCGATGAGCATATTGTCTGCTCAGCTCGGCCAACTCCGGCCTGCCCTGCCCAGCCCTGTCCTGCTCTGCTTTAGCTTCCACTCGATTGCCAGGATTTAATTTGCTTACATTAAAATGCCATAAATTCAAGTACAGTTGAGTGCATTCGGCCCTCAGGGTGCACAGGGGCCGTGATGCACGTGGGGCATGCCCCGAAAAAGTGTTGATGTCATGTCGCATGTGCCATGCCTTCATTTCCGGTGCTGCCTGTACAGGTATTATCATCCATATTGCTGGCACTCGCCATTTTCACACTCATGCAGCTAATGAGCAATAAAGCTAAATGAAAATGCCGCTAAAGAACCAGAAGAAGAGGATGCAGGGCAGTAGAGGAAAGCAGCTAGCACAAAAACAGCTAAAAGCGAAGCCAACAAATCGATTTGGTCAATTTGTTATTGTTGCAGGCGCTCGATGCCCTCTCTTTCTCTCTCTCTCCCTCCTTGGCGAGAACAGCGTGCAAAACTGGAGTCTGCTAAACAGAGGGGCGGTGGGCAGATGGGCGGGGTCGAACGGGGGGTCAGGCTGCTAGCCGGCAAAGTTGAAACGTGTCGGCATCCTTTGATCAGTTCATATTATAAAATACTATGGTCACGCCTTAAAGGCATTAAACGAGATGGCGCTCACTCACACACAGCCAGGCAACAAGAGAGCGACAATGAGAACGACTGGGAGAGAGGGGTGGGCAGGGTGGCAGAGAGAGCGAGGAGCACAGCAGCAGCAATAGAATTCTGCTCTGGCTTCCTGCGAGCACAGCAGAGAGGGAAAGAGAATGAGAGAGAGGCAGAGGGCCAGACAGGGTCGGCAGGAGAGCAGAAGCGAGGAGCAGCCGCAATAGATTTGAGCTTGCAACTTCTTTGGCTTCCTCATGCACAGCAACAAGCCACAATAACAGCCTCCGTCTCGGCTCGCATTTCTCTCCTCTCCTCTCTTCTGCCTCCCCTCAGCCTTTAACCCAGCCAGTTCTGGAATTGTTATTTCCACATATGGGCTCGCGCGCAAAAAAAAAAAAAAAAAAAAAAAACAAAAAGAAGAGAAAAGAGTAGAACGAAGAAGGAAAAAAGAACATTTCCTCGCTTCCTGCCTCGTCTCGAGGCAGCGTCGCAAATGCAACGTCATCTCAAGCGGCGCGCGGCAATCAAGCAATGTGGTCTCTGTTCGTTTGGGTCGCTGCTCAGAGGGCCACGGCCACGACCACGGCCAGAGCCCGGGCCCAAGTCAGAGTCAGGGCCAGGTTCTGGGCAGCAGCTCTTAATGCTCACTCGGGGCGTTGTGGACCACCAAACGAGCAACTGGGATGCGCATTGAGCGACTGCGAGGTGTTTGAAATGCGCTTTTTAACTGCAATGTAGTTGATTTGATATTCATACGTGCCGCAGCTCCAGCCTCTCCGCCGTCCCGCTCTCAATGTATGCGCTGTGTACGTATGTGTGTGTGTGAGGCTCTTTAGTAACAACAATTTGCAAGATGAGAAGCTGAAAGGCAGATGTCGAACAGTCAATACTCTTTCACTCTGAGAAAAACTTAATCAACGGAATGGTTTTGGAAGAAGGCAATATAGTTGACTCTAAAGGATTTCTTGAGTTATTGACTATACGTGATTGATATCGATTGACTATTTAATAATAATTGATAAGTTGGATGGACAAACTACTACATTGGCTGATGGAGCGACTGACTAAGTACTTGGCCAAGATTGGTTGACCGATTACTCAGTTGATGCAATGGATTTTAGATTTTCTAGTATACTTTTTGATTGTTACTCTGATGAGCTGAGAGATTGGCTAAATGAATTTATAACTTGAAATGATTGACCGATTTCTATACTTGTGTTAGAAAACTTGCCTGATTGATTGACTGACTGCCATAGACTGATGAACGCATATGCTGATTGATGATCAACGCACCACTCATGTAAAACTAAACATATTCATAGCAGACCTCAAGCATGACTATAATTATCATTGGCCATCTTAGTTCTAAGCACATGGAATTGCTAATATGCCCTCTGAAACTTGATGTGTCTTGGCACAATAATGTGCGGCCGTATAATTAGTGTACTTTGCATACAAATGTTGATTGCATTTACGCCTAGGAAAGGTGCACAGATAGAGAGAGTGAGAGAGAGAGAGAGAAAGAGAGAAAAAACATTAAAGACAAGCAACATTGTTATTTCCTTTGGTCGATCGGACGCGGCTACTGTAATTGCCAGTTGCATTAATTATGTTAAACACAAGTCTCAATATTTAAACAAGCAGCCGCCGAAATAACAACAACAACAACAACAACAACTTACAGTGCAACTGCAACAATAAAGAAATGCAGTGAACCGTTTGTTTGCGCACGGCCAACGCAAAAGTTGGAGTCAAAGAGAAAAGGCCGCTGCCTCAGAGGCTGCCCCTGCCGCTGCCCCCACCCGCCGCCTCCCATCAAAGGGGCCGCAGCATCGATGCTAGTGTAATTATCACACATCGGTCAAAAATGAACGCCGGCCACGCGTAGACCAGAGCCAAGAGCCGAGCGCTCAGCCAACTCAATTAAGAGGCCAGCGGACAAATATTTGTATGCGGCATTCAGTCGAAAAAGTATCTAAACAAGAGTTCTCAAAGAACTGCCGATGCGAGTGGCGAGCGGCGAGTAGAGCGTGTGAGTAGCTAGATCAAGGGTCAATATTGATATAGCTCGCAACAGTAGCAGCACCTGAGAGCCAAAGAAGAACCTCAAGCTCAAATTCAAATCCAAATCGAGCTGACTATGAATCTGCCTCAGACTGTGAATCTGGCTCTGATTCTGGTTCTGGCCAGTGGCAGCTCGATTTCAGCTGCTTTTCACCGCTGATGAACCACACGCGATAAAGTCGTAAGTATGAATGAATTTTAGATTTCATATAACTTCAACTAGTTTATACCCTGTATCAAAATGTATATATTTGCCTTACTCTCTTTCTCGTGAGAGTGATCCTTCACTCGCTTTCTCTCCCTCTCGCCCTTTCTCTCTCTCTATCTCTCTCTTTCTCTTTCTCTTCAATCCCATTCCATCACAATCTCAACTAAACTTTATTTCAGCATACAACTCGAGATTCTAGCCTATCATATCCCACGTCCATCACTCTACCATTCAATGGGTATTACTAAAAGTTTAACATTTCAATTTGAGCATCGCTTTAATTAGCATTCGTTTGTTCATTGTTTTCCACTGTTTTTTCGTGCTTTCCATTTTCAGTGAGCGTTTGATTTGTTGTCTTTGTTTATCGGTTTTTAGTTTTCGAGCTCTTTTGACTTTTCGAGCTCTTAACTTTTGGCCGACTATTGTAGAGCGTAGTGGTTTGATTAGCGTAGCCGAGTGATGCTACCAAAACTTGACCTGAAAGCTGCATTTTCTTTGACATGCTTCCACATCTTGGCATCTGGTTCGCTTCGCTTCGCATTGCTCCACTCTCGATGTGGGTGGCCCTAAACGGCTTAAGTCGATTTGCTACTATTCGTGTCTGCCTCTCTCTTTCGCTCTCTCTGACTCGCACGGCTAATAACTGTGAAATTGGCAATGCTTAATACCTTTGCTTTGCGTCTAACTACCTTTGCTAATGACTTTTCTTTAGCTTTCAGCACTTCAGACTTTCTCCGAGACAGTGGCTCTGATCTCTTTGAGGTCTAAAGTTTGTATGTCAAATGCACAAGGCTTGGGCCGCTACTAAACAAAATAAGTGAAATGCCACAAGTCTGTGCCACTCTTACGCATGCCAAGGATTAGCGAGGTCTTTCAGTGTATATATGAGGGAGAGAGAGAGTAAGTGAATGAGAGAAAGGGAGTGTAAGAAATGTTAGCTGAGTTGATAAGGTCTAAGATTCGAGTTTATTCTTTTATGTTCTTTGCTGCTTTAGTAGTTCAGCTAGAGATTTCTTCTTATCTGTCATCTAAAATATTTATTTTATATAGATTTCATCATTTATATGCAGAATCGAAATTCTCAGTTCAAACGTCAAGATCAATTCAAATCGAAGCAGAACTTGATGCCAAATTGCAGCACAAGCATAAGAAATTAGAATTCCAATAAAAATAAACTATTATATATGTACATAGATATATAGACACATGTATAATTCGATCTGCTACCAATCGTCAGCACTTTGGCGGCTTCTAATCGAAATCACAGCTCGGAGGCGACAATCAACTTAACTTCGGCTGACAGCCAGGTGTCAATGGCGAGCGTGGGCTGGGGCTGGGGCTGATCTGTGGAACTAGCGGATTTTGTGGAGCTCTTGAGTTATGCAAATTGGCAGCTGCCACACAAAATTGTTGAAAATGAACAGCAACTCGAATTGGTAGCTGTGACTGTGGCTGCCTGTTGAAAGCTTGCTAATTGCCAATTACAGTCCAGTTGATGCTGTTGCTAGACTTGCTCACGATATGAAATGGGTGTATAGGGCTTATAAATGATGGTATAGAAATATAGTATAAAAATGTATACAGACAATGTCATATCGAAATATCAGAATTTTTGTATTTTTGCCCGGTAGAGAGTTGGTAAACAAGAAAATCATAATCTCTTCCAGTTTTAGCATCAAACAGACCCTGAAGTTAGTTTACCTCAAAGAATTCAACTCATTTTATGATTGTGGGTAAGTATTATGCAGCTGCTTACGCCCGACTTTAGCGTTCTTAGCTGTAGCTGGTGCTTTTGCTGCTGTTGGTTCTGGCCATGAAGTTTGGCCTCAAGCAACACACACACACAACCATAAATAATTTGAAGGCGTGGGCAGCCTGTGCGATATATATTGAAAATGTAAATCGTTTCGATTAGCTTGGTGGATAAGCTGGCTAGATAAGTTAAATGAGTTAAATTGTGGTGCCGCGTTTCCGCCGCAGTTGCCACTGCAGCTGCCGACAGTAGCTGCCCTCAGCTGCTCCCCGGCGATAAATCAATGAAAATAGCATTTGAATATTAATGAAGCCTTTGCCAGCACTTTCACCCGGCGAGACACAATTTATCAGCGTGTGAATGAAGCCACACACACACACAAGCACATGGAATGAAGGGTGTAACAGGTGTAAATTGACTTTCCTTTTATTTAGTCTAAAGGATTTTCCAAGGACTTTGGCGGCATAATTAACACCGCAGGCTTTTCCCACGCCGCGGCTCTCTAATAGCCGCGAATGAACCATCCAAATAAGAAATTAGAATTATCAGTAAAAGAACGAAAAGGAAAGAGAGAGAGAGAGAGTGAGATAGATAGATAGATATAAAGGTCAATAAAAGGGGGCAATACAGAAGCGCTAAACTGGTAAATCAAACGAGCCGCTTTGTTTGACCCCTGCCCTCGCGGCTAAACTCAATCAGAAACCAAATGCTCAAATATTTGTGTGATTAGTCCTTATCAACAACAGCCGCAGCAGCAGCAGCAGCCGCCACAGTTGTTGTCCAGGTAAGGCTACCTGGTGGGATTTGAAGACCCACTGCGGCTAAAGTCGAGCGCTGCCGGCGATTCCTTTTCTTTTTCATTTAGCATCCTGCAGCGACAGCAATTGCTTTCCTATTTTCCCATTCTCCCATTTTCCGATTTTCCCTTTTTCCGATTCTCCGATTTTCTTGTTTCTTAAGTGCCTTTTGGGCCTATTGTCTTTCAGACGCCTTGACGCCTTTTGTTTGCCGCTCGGTGGGCCTCCTTTGTTTGGGCCTCGCATTTGTTTCAATTAAAAGGATTAGAGCCGAGCTCTATGGCCCAGCCATGTCAGCAATGTGTTTAAGTCGAACAAATTGTGTCAACAATTAGTTAATGTAACATACAACAGACATATCAGATTTCCAAGCAACACAAATGAGTTTTGAAATGAGTTTCTAGAAAAATAAGTAAACGAAAGGACTTTATGGTATTGTCAAAAACATTGAGAGAATTGAAAAATAATTAATGTATAAGTCTCTTTCTCCTTCCATATTTGTTTTCATATTTCATATACTCAATATATAATTTAAAAAATAATAAATATATATCTGATTATTTCTGCAATTATACTTCTCCTTTTTATGCCGCCAAACTTGAGTACAACACACAAAAAATAAAAAATAAAAATTGAAATAAAATAATTGAGATACCTAGAATTTCCATTTTTATTTCGTTATTTTGATAATTAAAAAATAAAAATACTTCCCCATCTTTAACACTCGAACCTCATATAAATTTCCATCAAACAATCTGAAATTTATTTATTTATATTTCCGACCCAATTGTAGTTCTTGAAGCTCAAATTCATTTGCAGCTTGCTTGAATTAATGAAATGTTCTTAGTTGCAACAAATTAAATGCAAACGCTTTACAATTAAACGCGTATGCCGCTGTGGAGGAGCGCGGCTGTATGTAGATGGTCGCTTGTGTGTAGTATGCGTCATTAAACGGGGTCGGGTCGGAGTCGCTGCCGACGTCACTGTCGACGTCGCTGCCGAAGTTGTGAAAACTTTAGCAGAGACTGAAAATACTAAATACAGTCTCGTTACAAGCTGAGGAGCGTCGCCTTTCGTTGGGGTTTTACTTGTTTTTTCTCACTCACTTCGCTTTGCCTCCCTCGCTCACATACACACTCACTTACACCAGTGTGCAGAGCGTTTACGTTGGTGCTATCTCGCTTTGGCGCGTGGCGCATGATGAACGCCATAATTACCGTTACGTATACGCCACCATTGCTATTTTTTGTTAACATTGCCTTTCAGCCCGCCGATTGGCCAGCGCGCAAGAGAGCGCACAAGTATTGCCGGCTCACTCTAACGCAGACAGCCAAAGGCCAAACTGGTTGGCTCTCGCAGAGAGCGTTCGTCTTGTTGTGCAGTTATGATTTGATTGCCGAGTTTAACCACCGACAAACGAGACACGACACGACACGACGGCACACACAGAGAGAGCAAACGATGTTAAAGAGACGGCACACACACGCACACACGCACACGACGAGCTGAAGTGAGCAGCGCGGAGAGCGCTGCGGCGCGGGCAGCAAAAGAACTGAAGAAATATCGACGTGTCTAGTTAGCAAACCAATCTTCAATCTAGTTTCGAACAGTTGACTGTGAAACGTCGAGTTGAGAGGTCCTCCTATTGGATCAGCGTCGTTTGTCGTTTAACGTTTATCGCTTATCGTTTTGGTTTATAGTTTATCGTTGCGCGTCGCATGTTTACCAACTGATATAGTATATATTCAAGCAAATATATCTATAAATACTAAATATATTTAATAACCAGACGCAGACACAAAGTGCAACCAAATTCCGCTCCAGACAAATTCTCTCTGTGTGTGTGTGAAAGTGTGTAATAATTTTTGATCAGTATTTAAATGCTCTGTCCGCCCACAATGCGTCCGGCCAGTCCTGCCGAATCCGAGATCTCCGTCGGCGGTGCACCCAGCCCGCTGCCGACCCAGCACCATCATCACCATCAGCAGCAGCAGCACCAGCTGCACCATCAACGCGATTTGCTGCAGCAACAGCAATTGCTGATGCAGCAACATGCCGCCGCTGCTGCCGCCGCCGCTGCCGCAGCTGCTGCAGCCGGACTGACGCGCAATGCCGTCGGCACATTGCCGGAGGATTACTTCCAGCCGCTGAAGCGCTTGCGTATGTCCTCCAGCTCATCGGAGACGCGTGAACAGACGCCAAGTCCTCCTGCACCGCCCACATCTAATGCCGCTGTCAGCACAGCCACGACCACGGCCACGGCCACCACAAAGTCCGCCATTGAAGGCGTCAAGAGTTTCTCCATTGCGGACATTCTCGGTCACTCTGAGAAGCAGGAGCAGCAGCAGCAACGCTCGGCCTCCACATCCCCACCGCCGGCTGCCACGCTGCTGGCCCCACCAGCCGCCCGGCCTGTCTCCGGCCTGCTACAGCCCCGCACCGAGCCCCTGGACATGCATCCAGCTGCCGCTGCTGCGATGCTGCTGCCCGGGGCACAGATCGTGCGTCCATGGGATCATCTGCTCGGGCCCATGCCCGTTCGCCCGTTCATTCCCTCAGCTCTGCTGCACTACGAGCAGCGCCTGGCCCTCGACTATCATCGCCAGCTGCAGGAGCACTTCAATGCCCAAGCGCAGCTGCTGCGCCACATGAGCATGGACATCATTCCCTCGGAGAGTGGCTCGGATCGCTCTAGCTCCGCTGCCAGCGATTGCTGCTCGCCCGAAATAGCCCGCGATTCGGCTGCAGCTGCCGCCGCTGCTGCTGCTGCAGGCGCTGCACTGCGTCGCAGCCACAGTCCACAATCCTCTGCTCAAATGGGCAACAGCAGCTCAGGCAATGCCAATGCCTCCAGTCCCGCCCAGACGGGTGGCAACGCCAGCTCCGCCGCCGCCGTCGCCGCAGCTGAGGCCAAGGCCAAGGCCAATGGCACGCCGCTCGACGCGCTCTTCCAGATGACCACCAAGGACTTTGATGAGTCGCAAGGTAAATACATCCATATATCTATATCTGTATCTGTATCTGTACCTATACTATATCTATACATGTAGAACGATTCCAATTTCAATCGTGCTCCCTCACTTAGCGTGGCCATAAATTGCTGCTGCGCTTCATCGTTGAACTTTCAATCGATTAGCATACAAATGTTTCATTGATAAATGTCTCAATTTTTGTTTTTTTTTTTTTTTTTCGAAATCGAAATCGATACATTTGTTCGAAGCCCATATACCCTGCAATGCTAGCAAGTGTTAATGGAAATAAACGAAACATGATACAGTTGCCCCAAATATAAAATTTGATGCATGGTTCCCCATAGTTTCCCAAAATCATACTAAAGATACTTTACTTTTCGAATACCTCCTCTATCATTTGGGTATAGGGTATCACCCAGTCGTGCATATGCAGAGAATCTTGTTTGATTAGACAGACAGCCGAACCGTAATTAATTTTGTGGCAATTTCCAATTGAGCGACTGCAACAAAATTGTTTGCGTAGATTTTGAATTTAGCCTAATTGAAACGAAACATTATTCAGAAGCCGAAGCCATTCTCATTTCCCATATCGATTCCGATATTTGTTTTTGTTTCAGCTTCTGCCTCTCTATCTCTTTTTGTTATGCAAATGGCTTTGGCTAATTCTCAGTTGGGTTATTTTTTTGTGTTTTCAATTAATTTGCGGCATGTGCCAAGAAGCAGAGCTAAAACAAATTGCAGATAACTCAATGTTGATTGGGCACATTCATAAGTGGAATTTCTCTATCTGTAGCCTACAGCATATATCTCCCATTCTCGATTTATGGCAGTCGCAGTTCATCTTTGCACTCGTCTGTTGCATTAAGTGGGCGTTTTTTAGTGCTCAGCTCCAAAGCTCTGCCCCTCGCTCGATTATTGTGTATTTCATGCTAATTATTGTCAAGCATTGCTATAGCGCACACTGAGAAAAAATACGTTCTAATCGACAGCAAGCTTGTTCCTTCTTTGACATAAGTTTAATTTTCGTTCAGTGTAGTTCCCTCCCTTAAAATATTTCTCTGAGTGTAACTACATCATCCTTGAACATAAACGTCAATTTGGCTCATGCTCTCTGCCTCTGCTCCTATTTCTGCTCAATGTTCCCACAACTCAGTCGACTATTTTTTCGAGTGCCTCTCCCCACCCACAGCTCAACTTACCTCGTTTATATGCACCCACTTTTCTCCAAGTGTAACCTGCCCATGTGTATATGCTATATATGTATTTATTTTTGTGCATTCGTGTCGATTCTGCGGCGATTAGCAACAATTAGCCAGCGCCTCATGATCATTGCCTAATTGAGTTACGAATACATTTCGCAGTTGTTGCCATTGTCATTTGGCTAAATTGCTATTGTAGCTAATAGCTGCAGTCGCAGTTGCAGTCGCTGACAGGCAAACGCGCTTGTTCTTGTTGCTGTTGTTGTTTTTAGCACTTCAAATATGTTTCTATTTATCAAATATTGTACAACTGTAAAATGAAATATTTATGGCATATTATGTGCGCTGGCATCGTTAGTCAGTCAGCAACGAGTAGAAGTCGAGCCGATAAACATGTAATATATGCACATAGATATAAGTACTAATGTATGTGTGTACATATATCTATTATGTGTTTAGCCACTATCGAATGACAATTGTATGTATGCGTGTGTGTGTGTATCATTAATGTCATTAGCACTCGATGAGCGCAGGAAGTGCGCAGATGACATTCAAGCGATAGCTGAAGATGAAGGATATGATTCGAGGATGCATTTGGAGCGATTGCTTGATTGAATAACAACTACGATGATAAACTTAACTAAGTCAAGATGTCTACCTAAATAAAACGAAAATAAATATATTTCGATTTTAACTACCTCCCCTTTGCTCTCGTTTCCTCTGGCTGACAAGCCAGACAAACTGTCTGCGTTCGAACTGATTCCACGTATTGGAAGCAAGTTGAAACATGTTAACAACTGTTGCACTTTCCTTGGAAAGTGTGTGGCCAGTTGGCAGTGGGCATTGGGCAGTTAAACTCGAATTACAACTGAAAACATACATTTGCTGTGAAGAAAGGTTTTCTTCTGCTCCTCTTCTTCTTCCACTCCTACATTATTTTTTATGTTTTGTGTAGATGCAACCAAAACAAACCACCCCTTGACTGAAACGAGAAGAAAGGGCACATTTCACTCCTGACTCTCACTCGCCCTAAGTGGATACCTGAGACAGGGACAGGACCCAAGTGGTTAGCCCTAGAGTATTTCTTCGTTCCTTCAGTATTTATGTTTTAGATAAGTCACAGAAATTACTTAATGAGTCTCTGATAAAGAGAGCGACAGAGAGGGGATAGAGAGGGTATGCAGGGTGTGTGCTCAAGTGCCTAATGGGTTTTCGGTTACAAAACGTGCACGAGATAACAAATAGGCCAAATTAATGCCATTTGCATTTGGAAACACGAAGCGTTTAATTAGTTTTTAATGCCGAGGCTAGTTTGTTTGACAAGCAATCGAAATGGAATGGAATGGGGCGTGAAGACCGGTTCAGATACAACAACAATAGAGGCATATACCCCGCACACACTCTATACTCCATGCATACGCCTTATGCATATTCAAGCATTTCCAAATTGGGGGCAGTCACAGTAGCAACTGCAAGATTCGTAACTATAAATTAGCATGCAGCCCCTCTCTACCTCACTCTCTCCCTCTTTCTCTGTGTGGCCCCTTCTCTCTGCTTTGTCTGTGATCAGGAAGCATTATACAAGCTTCACTTTTGCAATTTGCCCACCTGACACATCTGATTTGTAGGTGTCAATAATTATGCGGCATAAATCAAGCAACAAACGAGACAAATGATTGCCAAAGTCCGCACAGAGACAAAGTCAGTGACGCCCACATCTCGCTCAATTAATCAAGCGCAACAAGTCAACGGAGTACGACTGACTGGCAGAATACACTGTAAAGAGGCGAGCAAGTAAATGAGACAGACATGAAGAAGACTGTGACACCCTTTCCTTCTCACATAACTGAAGCAGTGTATACTTTTGGCCTGATACCATAATCAATTCCACAAACCAATATGCCCAATGTTTACTTACTTCAACAGTGTATTCTCAGCACATAGGCAAATGCTTGCAATTAAATCATTTAAATGCATAAATCAAAGCACTTTAATTAACAATCGCCCAGACACTCGTCGCGGCCAATTAAAAATTATTTCTAATGCGACTTAGAAGTGCGCTTGTTAACACTCGTGTAGTCGACTGCACTCGACTCGCCTCTACGCTTTAAGCGATCCCAACCGGTTTCAACTGCAGCGTCAACTAATCTCTCTCTCTCTCTGTCTCTTCTGCCTTGCAGATAAATCGCACTTGGACATATTCTCGAACCGGCCGCAGCCAAAGAAGAAGCGCAAGTCGCGCACCGCCTTCACCAACCATCAGATCTTCGAGCTGGAGAAGCGCTTCCTCTACCAGAAGTACCTCTCGCCCGCCGATCGCGACGAGATCGCCGCCTCGCTGGGTCTGTCCAATGCCCAGGTGATCACCTGGTTCCAGAACCGCCGCGCCAAGCAGAAGCGCGACATCGAGGAGCTGAAGAAGGACTTCGACAGCGTCAAGGTCTTCTCCGCCCACAAATCCTTCCTCGAGAACGTCAACGATCTGAGCATCCTGAAGAAGAAGCCCATGCACGAGGCGGACATGGTGGGTCTGGCCGCAGCAGCCGCTGCCGCTGGCATGGTGGTGCCAGTGCCCGTCTCGGCTGCCCAGGCCATGGCCACGCCTCCCAAATGAGCGGGCGCCAGCAGCGGCGGCGACAACGTCGCACTTGCAACCCGATGAACGGTACAAAAAGCGAGCACAGTATTGAGGAGGACATTATATTAATTTTTGGATGCGAGCAGCAAGGCCGATCCGGCCGCAGCTCCACTCTCGAAGCGAATGCCTGATTGATTGACGATCAAGACATTCGTGAGAAGATTTTATTGATTTTGGATACCAGGTGTAAGGGGAGGCAGCCCTATTCCACTGCAGCTTTACACTTGAAACAAATGATTGATTGACGGATTGATTGAACGATTGAGACTTTCATTTAGAGGAACAGCTTAGACAAATTTTGGATGCAGGCCAAGTCAAGAAGAAGCAGCTCCATACTTGAAGCGATTGACTGATTGACTCATTCGCATTGCCTATACCATTCATGCGAAAAACGAAAAGATCACTTCAACCACAGCTAGACACTCACATAGCATGATTGATACTCGACTCTCCAGAGATTTGAATTAACAGAAATGAGACAATCAAATGATGCACGACAAAGGCTCGATTCAAACCCATGCAGACTCTCAATGAGGCATGCCACACACACACACGCGCACAATAAGTGGCTTGCCTCTTGGCTTAAGCTAACCGGACCAAGGCCTCTTTCGGCCAGGCAGCAGCAGGCATCGACAAACCCACACCAGCGACGACACATAAAGAGCCAACCCAAAGGCGATAAATAACAAGAATCACCCAACGGCCCTTTTCAGGGCCACCAAAGCAACACTCAAAGAGTTTCAAATGCATTCAATCATACCGTGTGCCTTGATTCATGATTGATTCATGATGACGAATACAAATGTGTGTGAATTCTTTTTATTGATTATTATTTAATTACATTGTAACTCACAGTCGATAATAATCGACCATGCTAGATCGATAGAAACTCAATCGAATAACTAGATCTCCCGTTTAATAATAGCACTATAATATTTCATTTATATTCATATTTTTTATTGGATGCCATTTTAAATTGCTGCAGATCAATGAACGCGTTCCAGCTTCTAAAATGCTCAATTAGTTGCGTTAGCTTCTAGATCGGATGATTGCGATTTTACTAATTTGGCTGAGCTTCGTTTTTTATACACTTTTTAACCCATTTTATGGTATGCAAATTGAGAAACCGTTGCCAATAAATTTTAACATATTTAAGCAAACAACGCAGAAGTCGCGGGTCATTAAGGAAACGAGTTGAAAGAGCTTCCACTGCCCCCTCCCCCTCCCTCTCCATTCCCTCCATCTAGCATTCTCCCCTTCTCCCCCTCTTTACCTACTCTTCAGTTGATCTTGAATCGGTTTGCATTTGAATTTGGATTGTGGCAGACAAAGTTTCTTGATAATTGTGCTGCGTATTTCGTCGAGCTCTTAAAATAAAAGAAATCTTTTTTAATTTTTATTAATGATTATTTACAACCGTTATTCAAAATTTAAACTAATTAATTATTAATTTAATCACTTGGCAAAAACAAAGAGTGAACAAAATCAAAAACGAGTTGGATACACATAAAAGTAACACGACGGGGTACTCGATCGGGCAATGCCTGACTAGCAAGATACCCTGTCGAGTCTAGTTAGCTCTACGAATCTCCAAGTTAAACATTATACCTCTATCTCAAGCTATCGAGGTTTGCCTAAATATACACAAAGTCTCACAATCGATATTTATCGATATCAAGTTGATGGACTAAGAACAAGCTAGTTCAATTTAATTGTATACCTACCATTCTTTCCTACACTCTGGACTCAAGAGACTCAACATAGTATCATGATTACAGGGTATTAAATATCAAAATGAACCGCTCCAAGTGTTTAAAGCCGAGCGCGTTTTGCAGCTCGCAAAGTAACGAACGTCAGCGATTTGCATATAAAATTTACTTAAATTATTTCAATATTTATTAATTTTCAAGCAATCAGCATACCTCGTAAATTATGTGCATTTAGTGCGGGTATTATAGCAAGACCTAGAAAAGCATACAATTGTATTAGAATGTCATTTTGAGCTAAGACAAAAAAGGAATGTGGGCGGGAAACCAAAATATCCTGAAAATTTGGAAAATGGGCGTATGGAAATTTGAAAATATGAATTGTGTGCAGATAAACGAAAATGGAGCAGCATCGCATTGCATTCAGAGGATGCTTATCTTACAGGGTATCTAATCGTCTAACAGTCTGATTAGAAATTGCTTTACTGGTTTCCGAATATTTCAAAGTGAAGCGGACGGACATAGCCGGCGTTGGCTACCGTTTTGCGGGCCAGTTCAAAGGGTTTTCGGAACGCCGCCGCCGGCGCACACATTTTTCACTCTCAAGCTGAGCGTCTGCTGCTTCTTCTTCATCAGCCTCAGAGTCTGTGACCTGTGAGGCACCTGGCAGCACTTTTAAAAAACTGAAGCGCGCCATCAATCGTCGCCAACAACAACAACAACAACAGCAGCCGCAGCAGCAGCAGCAGCAGCAGTCGATCGTTTGTTAATAATTTGAATAATCAAGCTATCAATTCCGCTGCTAATGATGCCGACCGATTGCCGAGGAGAGCTGAGATGAGCTGAGCAGCCAGGCAGCTCCAGTTGGAGCTTCAGTATAATTTGGCGCTTATCGCGCCGCCAACGAACCGATTCGATTGTCTTCTAACAGTTCGTAAACTAGGCGGAAAACCCCATTACATATGCATGAGCAGCCAGCTGGACGCGAGATCTTTCTCGGCCATATCTGTAGTTTGGAAAGCAATTTATTTTCATTTTCAAATGTGTGACAATGCGACGCATGCGTTCGAGATAAAGAAACTTTTTAGAGCTACCTACGTTCGCCTGCTCTAGCAACCTACCACACTTCCTCCCTCTCCTCTCTAGGCTCCCCGTCAGATGAAGCTGGGCGTGATTAATGCGTTTTGAAAGTGCTCTGGGCGAAAGTTGCGGCTGGAAAATGTTTAATTGAAATCATTGGCTACAGACGGACAGAGAGAGGGAGAGAGAAATAGACAGAGAGGGAGCAAGTCGGAAGTTGTGCTTGTGCGAAAGAGCTAGCTGATATACTTTATGGCTATGGAGCACAAATGACTTGCCCATTACCGTTGGCATTTAGTTTTAGTAGCTGAGAAATTTGCTCAGCCAAATTGAGGCGAACTCTAATTATGGGAAGCAAGAGTGAAAAAAAAAAATACAAAAAACTCCCAGCACTTCCGTGAAAACAAATAGAAAAGCATTTAGAGCTCGCTATTATCATGCGTAACTGTCGAAACCCATTAATCGCATCAACTAAAAATGACTAATGAACGCAGCTCATGAGCGGTCACAGCAACTCTCTCTCTCCCTTTCTCTCTCGCTCTATTTCACTATCTCTCTCTCTCTCTCTCTCCTGCTCTCTTTCGCTCTGTCTTTTGCTAAGTGAAAAAGCTAGGAGTTAGTGCACAAAATGGTTCGAGTCCAAACGGAAATAGCTCAAATGGCTTTTCTTATTTCCATATCATTTGTACTTCCTACAATTCTGTTCGTGGCATCATACCCTGTACAAAGTAGGGAAAGTGTAATAGACTAGAATAGAGATAGCTAAAGTACCTTAATTCGTATTCGTGGTTTGGAATATAAATTATCTGTGAGTCCACCCACGTCTTCTTCTAACTGTTGACTGCAGAGTATCTATAGATGCATTTCCTTATCATACCTATATTTGCATTTTCCATATATTACAGGGTATCTGATCATCATCAACAGACTTCAATTCGCTTCATTTCATTCGGCTGCTTGTTAAACTGTTTTGCGTACTTCCTGCTCCGTCACATTGTCAGCAATTATGCGCACAGCTCACACGATCAAGTGCCCTGTGCAGACGACCTACATCATGTTGCCACAGCGCGGCACTTGCAACGCCAGGTTGCAAGCTAACTGGCGCCCCCCAAAGGAAAGAAGAGAAAAGCTTGCAAAGGCCCGACCCCGAGGCGCGACTTTTGCTCGCTGCTGATTATGATAAATGTAAACAATTCAGCTTGGCATACAAATGCAATCAAAGGACTGCAATTACTTCCAGCCAAAACCAGTTAAGAGAGGGAAAGAGTGAGAGAGAGTAAAGAGAGTGACGGAAAGAGAGGCTGTACAAACTGCCCTCCCAATGCGATGATCAACGCATCCGCAGCGCCGTCTTTGAGAACAAGTGTGTATTCGAGTCTGTATGTATAGGTGTCTGTGTGCATGTGTGTCTGTGTGTGCAATAGAGATATAAAAGCTAAATTGGTAACTCATACTTAATTTGCTGGCGGCACCTTTGAACACGCTGCCAATTAGCCTACACGGCCGACACCTCGAGTCCGCTCAGAGTTCCCCACAAAGGATATCCAAAAATCCAGTCAAGATGGGGAAAGGGTGGAAGGGGGCAAATGGAAATGATACAGCAGAAAATGGCAAGGAAAGGCAAAGCAAGGCGAGCCGAAGCGAAGCGAGGCGCACTCAAAGCTATTTGTTTCATTCATTCATTCATTCATCCATCCATTTGATCATGATGATGCGCATTTCTATGCTCCAATCCAATTCAATTCATTCCCCAGAAGAAAAAATCTCCGAAATTTATCTGTTTTCATGAATGAATGTTCATGATTCGCTTCGAATCGATCGCATTGTTAATGAAGTTGTAAATTATGAAAAGCCAAATTTAAATCGAGTAAAACTCTTTGAAAAGAATCGCAGAGAAGCTATTTCTGGCACAAAAGGTAAATAAATTGATGTAATTAAATAGCGTAAATAATAAGAGTGGCATCAAGTTACAGAGCTAGACAGAGATTGAAACTTTTTATGATCTTAGCTTACTGATAGATTTATCTAAAATCATAGGAAGAAGTATGTGTTACAAAATCCAAAAAGTAAATATGTACTTGATCAAGACAATGAGCCGGATGTATATTGCTATGTTCGTCCTTCCGACCTTACATCCTTCTGTCCACATGAACGTATCTCGTAGGCTACAAAAAGTAAAGGCTGGTTTATACATTTTTTCGTTAACAAATTACATCTACATACGCAAAAATGTACTCTTAAGGAAAATACAATGAATAAATAATTAGAAAAAATAATTAGAAGAAAATATTTAGAGTTTCAGATAGCATATATCATCTCATTATGAAAACTTCCTTAAAATAGTTCATCCAAAACAATATTTATTCTAAAATTCTTTTCTCAGAGCAAAGTCGGTGCAAACTTTACTTGTTTTATATATTTATGTGCGGGACCATTAAGACAGAAATGAAGATCAATACAAGGTCTAGGGTGCTTCCTAGTCGTGCACTCCCGACTACTTGCTTAACACAAATATTGTATACTCCAGTATAAATAAAATGCAAATAAAAAATTAATCTTGGTGATAAAAGTAGAAGAAAATGATTCGATAATAAACATCATTTGAAAGCGTGGGATGATAGATCTTTGTCTGCCTATTCTTCTGGTTCTACCTTGTTCTATATAGAGGAAATAGTGAAACGTCGCTTAGTCAAACGTTTCTAGCTACTACAACAGCAGCCGTATTGCTTATCTTTTAAGATGCGCTGCTCCACTTAGAACAGAGATAAAGCTTTGGCCAACTGAAGATCAGAGACAGACAGAAAAATGCCGACGAGATCCATAAGCATATCCAGTTCCAACTGCCAGCTAACGATCAATTAGTCGACTCTCGGGCAGAACACACACGAAGAAAGCCTCCAGCTACCAAATATACAGCACAGATATGTACATATGCATACATATGTATGTATATATATACCCGTGTATATGCATATGTATGTATCTTTGTTTCTTTGATATTTGATGAACGCGCCCGTGTCGGGATCCATTCGAAAAGTCGTTATGGCCACTTAATTCGTTTGATGCCAATGAATTGACGTTGACGCCATACCGCTATATCATCGATAAGAGGAGCATGTGTGGAAGAGAGAGGGGGAGAGTGGAACAGCGCTGAGGTAGCCAGACAAAGATATTGTGGAAATCAAAAGTTTCACAGCTCCAACTACAAAAGTGTTAATGTCTGTCACTTAAGTAAGCGACACGATACACACTCACACACACACGCACACTGACACACACACTCACACACACTCACGCACACACACACAGCACACACGCCGCTGACATTAAGCTTCATCAGAGTTTTCAACTTTTAACTCCAATTTGCATACAAATTAGACGACGAGCACTCAAGCCAGAGATTTGTTTCTCTTCTTCTTCCCCCTCTTTATGGGGTATTTGGGCTTTAGTTTCTCGACCACAACAAAGAGCCGAATCGAAGACAAAAATCCCCATCTTAAATGCAGCCAAGGGCCAAACAGCTACCGATTTTATTATTGATAATGTTTTGATTTATCTCCGCACAGGTTTCGGGCAGACAAATTGCGTTTCGCAGCGAGGATGAGATGTGACTTCTTTTGCCCCCCAGGCTGTGCATCTGTATGTTCAGCTTCCTCTTCTTCCTCATCTCGTTGTCAATGTGAATGCGGTTGCAACTTCATACGAGTGGCAACAACTTTGTTCTTGTTACCTTCATTTAAGCACTTGCGGCTTTCGGTTCCATTTGAGAGCGTCAATCTAAGCATACACTGAGCGTAAATTGCGGGTCGTTTTGCTGTTTTTTATTGTGTAATTTAAATGTTTTGCCTAAACATTAATTAGATCAATCTCAGCTGATATTAGCCACGTTTTTCTCTCCGTGCAATGGATATATTTCAATTCAGCTTCCTTCCCTTTTAACTCAGTTTTTGCAGATTCTATTAGCTTTTTCTTCGAGTGTGGCTCACATTGGTAACTGCTATAGATATTACATGCAAAGTACTTTTGGTTTGTGCATAATTATTTGCCAAAATGTTGACAGCTACAGGTGTGTGTGTGTGTGTGTGTGTGCCTCTGTCTCCTTGTGTCTGTGGTCATTGCCTCTGTCTGCATGCTGTCAACCAGTGTGACCAAAACCGGGCACTCATAAGCGCATTCGTCACAGTTTTTGGGCACAGCTGAAGCTACGGCTGAGACTGAGGCACTCTGACTCTCTGTGGTTGTGGCAGAGGTTGAGGCTGAGGATCGCTGCGAGCTGTTCATTAATTGGCATGCATTTTGTGCCGTTTGACAACGGACGTGGCACAACTTCATCATCGGGAGCCGCAGCAAACAAAAGAGGCGACATTAATGCATTGCTCGCCGAAGGGGCGTGACAAATTCAACAACAGTAACAGCAACAACAATGGGCAATGACTTTATTACCAATGTGACACTCGTGGCTGGCTTCTAACAGCTCATGTCGCATCCCTTCCCGTTGCCATTGTATATAATACAACACTCCCAGGAGCTCGTTCTCTGCATCCCAAGGGGATTGAGGACTCCGCCAGCTGTATCTGGCTGCCCGTCCCTCCGTCCGTCTGTCTGTCTGTGTGACAATAAACACTTTAGCTATTTATGAGGTTTTAATGAACACACTCGGGCTCGGGCCGCCATCTTGTGCTGACTAATGAAAAGGATACCGATACATGCATTTGGCTTATGAATTTGCACAAATTTTTTGTAGGCGTGGCGAATGTGACTCGAGTGGCCGGGCTAGGGGCGCGCGCTAATTATGATTGACAGGGCGTGTCGCCTCTATTGAGGCGCCCAATTAAGTCGCATTTTGTAATTGATTTTGAATATGTTTGGATGGCAAAGGCAAAGGCAAAGCTGACGAACGCATAGTTGCTATGCCGCAATAACTTTTCTAAATTGAAGTGAACAATAACTGAGAGGTATTATAGGTGGATCGTTTCGACTAGAGAATGCCCTATATGTAGTAAATGAGATGAACAAACTGAAGTGAAGTAGTCGAGCTGCAAGAACTTTGCCTCTGCAGTTTACAAAACAGACAAATAGATATGAGTCAATTCCCAAAAATCATGATGATTACGAATGTATACATATAATGAACTATCTCAATCTTCCTTATGCCTGCAACATATTTCAGCATATAACTGAGATACCCTAACTACACGTACTCAATAAATCAGAAGCTACAACAACAACATCTAGAACAGCAACAACAGCAACAATGGCCACATTTAAGTCAGTCAAGTGCAATGCATTTATCAAGCCACACGGCCATCTTATAAGCAAAATAGAACAGCATGAAACGAAAGAAACTAACGGCAAATGCCAAGCAACGGCATTGAAAGATAACAAAAACAAAGAAGGAACGAAACTGAGCATAAGTTGTCGCACATTTAATACTCTTACTATATGATACATTAGCTCAATCCAATCCAGAATTTTCCATATAACAAAAGTGTTAAACATTTCAATTTGACGTTTATATCCTCGCTTGTCGCATTTCAAGTGACTTAGCTAAGTTGTGTGCATCCGGTTAGGGTATATAAAATGTATTCTCGATTCCGGTTCAACAGTTGCATCATTTCACTTAGCTGAAAACGTGGTCGAGTGGAGTTGGAAGCGCATTGCAGTTAAATAGACATTTGCATGCAAAAGATATGTCGGAAAAAACCAGGACAAACAACGAAACAGAAATTGAATAAAACACAAACACAGAAACACATACATACATACACACATACGTAACAGCGCCTGAGCTGAGCTGAGCAAATGTGATTTACTGCAATCAATTTAAATGCAATGCAATGCAACGAGAGCGAGGAGTGTGAAGGGTTGGTCGCAGGGAAAGGGACAGCGAGTGTGGCAATCACAAACGCGGCAGAAGAGCCCAGCAGAGATGGAGGCAGCGCAACTCCAAGACAAAACGAATATATGCCAAAGCAAAATATACAAACAAATACACATATGCAGATTTGTATAACTGTATGCCTGGCTATAAGAATGAGAATGGGGCAATGACAACAACAACAACAACAACAACAACCGACGACGACAACGACAACGGCGACACCTTCCAAAAGCTGATTTTAAAGACTTTTGCGCAAATTGCCGCAGTCAGCAAATACATCAGCGGCGAAAATAGGCACTCCACAAAGGCGAAAAGGCAAGCGGCGAACAGGCAAAACAAGCAACGACACAAAAAAAGAGTCTAAAACGGTACAAGCAGCGACTGAAAACTAGACATCATTATTGATGACAATTGAGTGCGCCAGCGAGCAGCTGGACAGGAGCAAGAGAAAAAGGAGAGAAGAAGAGCGCGCGTGGTAGGTGTGCTGCGAGAGCGAGTGAAGAGGACAGAGAGTGAAGCCCCAGCAATTACGATAATTAACACAGTCAGCGGCGCGGAAAGGCACCCTCACTCCACACCACACACATACACAGCACACTCACTCACTCACACACACAAAGGAACCAACGAAAGAGGCAATAACAATGAGAGAGCGAACGTGTGAGCGAGCGAGCGCATGTCAAATTGTAAATATTGATGACGCTCGCACGTTGACAGGCCAGAGAGCGCACTGACGTGCGAGTGAGACGGGGGGTGCGAGCGATGTGGCAAAGAGCGTATGCTTAGCGCTGATTGGCCCACTCAAAGCACGCCTCTGCTTGTGCGGCAATTCCAATTAGAAGGCGGACTGCGCAGCTGCAGCTGTGACGTCATCAAACTTGTTTGTCGACCGACAGAGAGCGAGCGCGCGAGAGTGGGAGAGAGAGAACAAACGAGAGCCAGAGCCATTTTAACTGAGCTGCGAGAGCAGTCGCAGCGGCAACGCGCGTTTGCTTTGTTGAATGTGGAACGTTGCACGTTGAGCGCCAGACGCTGTCGCTGTCACAGTCGCAGTCGCCGTACTTGCCGCGTTTTTGCCGACGCGTTTTTTATCGAACGTTTTGTGTGAGACGAAAATTGACGCTAAATCGTAATTGTAACGTTAAATTTTGATTAGTGTTAAAGATGCCGCAACGAACGCCAAGTCCCGTTGCAATGATAGGCACGCGTAGCTGCAGCAGTCCGGCCGTTTCAGAAATTTCCGTGGGCTCGCCCAGCCCTCCGCCACTAACCATGCGTCCACTCAATATCAAACGTCTGCGCCTCTTGCACAGCCCAGCAACGCTCCGGAAGGGATCGGGATCGGGAGGGGGGTCGGGATCGGGATCGGGATCGGGATCGGGATCGGGAGCGGGAGCGGGCGCAGGTGAGCGCATCAAAAGCTTTTCCATAGCCGATATACTGGGTCAGGCAGATGAGCGTAAATCCGAGGAGCGATTGCAGCCAGCTGCAATAGTGGCGCCACCAGCAACAGTTGTTACTGTCCCCGCACCTGGCTTGCTGCCACATCCCGGCTTGCATCCGTTTCTGCCGCCCGTACTGCTGCACAGCTATGAGCAGCGCTTGGCCTGGGACTATCAGCGCCAGCTGCAGGAGCACTTCCAGGCACAGCTGCTGCGCCAAATGAGCATGGATCCCGCCATCATACCAATACCATCCGATGATGGCAGCTCCGATCGCTCGCAGCGCTCCAACAGCAGCAGCAGTAGCAGCATCAACGGCAGCACCGACTGCTGCACGACGCCCAACCAAAGCAAAGAGGAGGCAGCAAAGCCCGGCCAGCAACACCAGCAACAGCAGCAGCAGCAGCAGCAACAACAGCAGCAGCAGCAACATCAACAGAAGCAGCAGCAAAAGCAGGCAGCAGGCGCCGATACGCCGCTCGATGCGCTTTTCCAGCTATCGACCAAAAACTTCGATGAGGAGCAGGGTAAGTGCAATGTGCTACATGCAACGTGCAACGTGCAACAATTGGTGGCAACCGCAAGTAAATTACATTTTAATATAAATCGATTTGCTACTGAATCAGCTTTGGCATTCACTTGATCAATTGATGTGCGCTGTACGCATTGGCAGTGCGAGAGTGGGGTATATTGGTTTAGTGTAAATTCATGATTATATCAATCAAAAGTGATTGGAAGTTTGATCGCTTACCATTTTTTCTTGATCGATTTTTCAATCGTCAATCAATCAATTTCTTAATAAGTTAAATCTATTTGTCAATAAGTTAAAGTTAAAAGTAGTAGGAGCTTAAAGGTTTTCAGGAACCGAAAAAATCGTGTATTACGTTTATCGCTTATTTCTATTGATATTGATCAAAAATATCAGAATATCCGATATTCAAAGACTGAAATATCTATGTATATATAAAACTTCACTTCATTTTGCATACCCCCAAGAAGTAAATATGCTGGCTATTTCCCAGTCGTCCAATCGAAAAATCTTCCTTGTTGCCCAGTGTCATTACGTCTTGATGAGATTCTGCTTAAAGCGTAAAAACAGTAGTGAGGTCAGCGCCAGCGCCAGCGCCGAGGTGGCTAAATCAATTTCATCCATTGCTCGACACGGTTTCGACTCGACTCCGATTTCGTTTTTACCCACCCCCTCCAGGGCCCCCCTGCCCCTTCCTCGACACCTTGATGATTACCACTCTGATCTCTGATGATGGCTGCGGCACATGCGTATCGTTCGGCAATAATTTGCTTGGCGGCGTTGATTTCTCGTTAAGACCAGGCCAAGAGACAGCGAGTCTTGCAACAGCTACTGAAATTGAATTTACGCGCTGCACGTACTGCCACAAATTGTGGCAGACAGACGGCAAGCGATAGCTACTTATGGCACAGCTACTGGCATTGACTGTTTACGATTATGATTGTGATTATGAGATGCAGAGCTCTTATTTTTCTGTTGTTTCGTTATGCAGTGGGGGGTTTCGCAACGAGCTTGGAGCTCGGACCTGCGAGATGGGATGAGTTTTTCCCATGGGCCAAGCCGACCATCCGGCTGGCAATCTTGGCTAATAAGAAGTTGATCAAAAGCGCAACGCGCCGACTCGCCGTGAATCTTGCCTGCTTCCGGCTGCAATTAGGAGGAGTTCTACAAGCCGAATAACCCTCATTGCGACAAAGCTTTAATAAATGGAAATGGAAATGGAAAATGAGGCAGCATAAAAGAGAGAGAAAAAAGAAAGAGTGAGATAGAGAGAGAGGGGTAGAGCGAGAGAAAATGGCTGAAAAGTTGTTGCGATTTGGTACAATGAAATTGTCGTTAGGCGCTCGTCAATTAAGAGGCGCAGTTTCATCAACTAAATGTATATACACAAATAAATATATATATACAAAGTAATACTTAATAATGGCCGAGGCACGGGCTGCCAAGACAATTGAAGTGGAGTATGAAGCGGGCGGCCCAGGCCTAGCGGATGCAGCCCTAATTACAATTTAATTACTGCAAAGGGCAAAAACTTTTCCCACTTGACAAAGACGCAGCCAAGTGTGAACCACAACAGCAACATCAGCAACAACAACAACAACAACAATAACAAAGAGAAGATCTTCAGTTGTCAGTCGATTTGACAGATAGCAGTGTAAACATTTTACATCATGCGGGCAGTCCCAACAAATTAGTTCAACTAGACGTATACTTAATGTCCCACTTGAAGCTGCTGCCAAAAAGGCCGTGTTAACTACACACATGCAAGAGAAAGAAGATGCAGAAGACCTGGCTGAAGACCTGAAGAAGTGCTTAGCATAAATTCATATAATTGCTAAAGCAAAAAAATGCAAATTGCTTTTTAACATTAAACATCGTTAGAATAATAGATTTCGTCACGTCAGCGTCAATTGTCAAGTCTTTTCTATCTATCATATATATGTGTATATACACATATATATATGTGTGTGTTATATTTGTAGCACATCAAGTGCCTAACAATATTTGATTGTGGATAATTGGCTTTTGGTCTCTTCTCTCTTTTGACATGTAACTCAAACGAGGCGTTGCCTTGTTTACAGCTCTGCAAGGAGAGGGTCATTCACACAAACACATTCATATAAATACACAGTAAAAAATTATGCATATTTTCAATTTAAATTATCTTGAATGAATAAAGAAGAATGTGACATATTTACAGAAAGGGAAAAAAAGAAACGAAGGACTTGGACTACAAATGATATATAGCAATCGTATATTTTTCAAGTTTAAGGTGTTTAATGTATTCTGTTATGCCTTTGCTACGGCTATTAAGCACATTAATATCCATCGAAAACTGATTTCAATCGAGATCCGATTACTTCTGTTCCACGATTCACAATGCTCAGCATATTCTCAGTCGAATGACATATAAATTTGATTCGAGTGAACTAAAAATCAGTGCAATACATTCTTGACAGACTAAATTATATATACCACATGTATAAGTACATATATAGATACATACATACATATATATTAAAAGAAATTCAATCAATTTTTTGCACTGTACACCAATACACGCCAGAAACGTGACAGCTTAAAATGGCGTGCCATGATTATCGAACGCCCCTCAACTGCCACGCCCATAGACCCATATATACAAATATGATATAATGCACAGCGATGTCTGCATGGGCATTAGCCAGATAGATATCTGACATATTAGTAGCAATTTGATTTATAATTTCCACTTGCATTATTTGCCCGCATTTCAAAATCGGATAAGGATAGTATTTGTGTGTGTACGTTTGTGCATGAGTGTGTGTGTAATTAATATGGAAATTGTGTGTAGTTTGGATAAGCTAATAAGCAGTTAGTGCAAATCAAATAACAGATAGACCTAATAGATAATGGGAGCAGAGAGCAGTTCCGCTTTGCAATTGTTCAAATCAAACAGCAAACAATCGCTAATTATACCCTGTATCTAAATTGAATAATATGATGATTAGCTGCTCGCTTCGAACATCGATAAAGATCGCTTAGAGAATCTCTAAGAGAGATGCATGCAGAATAGTGCAGGTTCTGTTTACCTTTGACTCAAGGATCACACAATTCTCAACCCAAATCTCTATACAGAATTTCAAGGCTATAGATACTCTCTGCAATATAATTAATCGATGCTTCGATTGGCAAATAGTTTCGGAATAATTATAATCGAATCAGTGACAAAAACACACTTGAGAATCGCGGCCTTCGAGTGCAAATGCAAGTTCATGCTATTTAAATGCTTAACGGGAAAAGGTGAGCGCATCACGCGGTATTTTCGCCCATTGAGCAATCATAAACTAGTAGCTGGCAAAAATCAACAGCAATTTCCAAACATAAATCAAGCAAACAAAAAGAAAATCCAATAGACAAAAGAAAAAACAATTAATTTCGAATGATTAATAGCAGCGCAACGTTTCAACAAAAATTTGTTAATGACATTAAAGCCAGCAACAACAAGATGCAACAACAACAACAACAACAGAAATATGGCTATAATAAAAATTACAAAGTAAAAACCGCGAATCGTTTGCGATTGCCTCAATAAAATTAATAAAATGACTTCGGGCGCAAAAAAAAAAGCGGAAAAAAATTAAAAACAACATTCTTAGAACGTGCGATCAATGGGCGGTGCTTGAGAGCGGCGGCATGGCATGAAAAATTGCTAAAGAAACACATACGAGTGCTCTCTAGCAGATACCCTGTACAAACGATGTGAGAAGCAGAAAAAAGTATTTTCACTAGAAATACTTGCAGAGAGAATGCTAGAGTAACAAGTAGGCAACAACTATCGACTATACCCTCCTGTTGAATATACCCTACTAAATCATATATAAAACAGGGTATGCAAAGTGGGCACATGCCTCGAGGGGCATGGCTAGCAAACAAGTTGACAAGCTGGTGCTCGCATAAATTCACTAATTAACAGTTGCGCCAAATGTCCAAACAGTTAAAAACTTTAAAAAGGAAAAAATCAAAAATTCAAAAATATTTTAGTAAGAATTTTATTTGAGAAAATTCGCGTGTTGTGTGGCCATAAAAGATTTGCATTTCTAGTTGGCCATTAAGAATGCGAGAGAAAAAACTTGCGACTTGCGACTTGCGTGGCAACAGATTCTGTTTTGCTCAGTTTTCCTTTTTGCCATTTGCTTTCACTGCGCGCAACCTGCCCCCGCCGCGGGGATGCATGCCACACACACACAAATGGGTGGTCCGCGCAGAGCCTTTAAGCAAATTGCAGCACACACACACATGCACATGCACACACACACACTCGCACGCCGGTCTTATAAAAGGTGTGCAAAAGCAACGCACTGAAGGTGTTACCTGCACGCTTTTGATGAGCACTAATTGAGCTCAAGTTGCATTTTTCTTAGCCGTCAAGATCAAAGCCGGCGAGCCGGCCCAATAAAAGACTCGAGAGACAAGCGAAAATCAGGCATCGACAGTTGCCAGCGAAGAGCAAACGAAGGAGAGAGAGAGAGAGAGCGAGAGAGAATAAGTGTGTGAGAGTGGTAATAACTTTATCAGGACAAACCATATGGGAGGCCCAACTGTTGCCCAGAGAGAAGGAAGCCAAAACAAATGAGTTCGGAGTTCGAGTCGGAGTCCGTTCCATTGCCAGACATATGGGCGGCCCTTGGCGAGTCAGGACCTTGTCAAAGCTCTTAAAAACGCATTCACATTCGCACATTCTCATTCGCATTGGCATTCACATTCGCATTCGCGTTTATGCCAAACATTAATCAACAGCAGCGGCGGCAGCAGCAGCGGCAGCAACTGCAGACTTGAGCTGCAAATTTTTGGGCATGTGTTTGGCTTTGAGGAACATCAAAAGCCCGCGCCACGCACATAAAAAGCCATTTAAAAACGCATTTTCTGCATTGCCCCAACAGTTGACCCCGCGGCAAGCCATGGCCCAATGCAATTGCAGTCAGCAGTGAGGAGATTGATGTGTTCAGAGACAGCCCAGGCCCGAAAACAGCAAAGTAAGCCGGGCAAAGGGGCTGGAAAACGCACTGGAAAAGCTTCGATTGACTGACTGACGAACTGACTAACTGACGGGCTGACTGGAGCTCGTTATCGCTGGGGCTTGATGGGCGGGGGCATTATGTGGGTCACTTGGCGCCTTGGCATAGAGAAACCAGTTTTCCCGCCAACAAGGTGTGGGCAATTAGCCCACCTCTACGCCAAACAGGTACACTGAGATGCAGATACATCAGAAAGCTAAAGATACGTATAGGTACAGCTGAAGAAACAGATGCAGCATGAGATTTAGCATCTGTAAGCATACAGATACAGATACAGATACAGATACAGATACAGATACAGATACAGATACAGATACAGATACAGATACAGATACAGATACAGATACAGATACAGATACAGATACAGATACAGATACAGATACAGATACAGATACAGATACAGATACAGATACAGATACAGATACAGATACAGATACAGATACAGATACAGATACAGATACAGATACAGTTGAATCTATATGAATACCCTGTAGATTTGGATACAGATACAGATACAGATACAGATACAGATACAGATACAGTTGAATCTATATGAATACCCTGTAGATTTGGATTTAGATACAGATACAGATACAGATACAGATACAGATACAGATACAGATACAGATACAGTTGAATCTATATGAATACCCTGTAGATTTGGCCCACTGTAATGCTGTCTAGGTCGGGCCACATATACAGATACAGATACAGATACAGATACAGATACAGATACAGATACAGATACAGATACAGTTGAATCTATATGAATACCCTGTAGATTTGGATTTAGATACAGATACAGATACAGATACAGATACAGTTGAATCTATATGAATACCCTGTAGATTTGGCCCACTGTAATGCTGTCTAGGTCGGGCCACATATACTTGGAGCCTTTGATGATAAATGCTGAGAAAGGCAGCATAAATTAAAGCATTCGAATCATTAGCAACGATGCCGAACAAACGAGCGTGTGGAGTGTGGGGAGTGGAGAGCGAAGAGCCGGACGAGCAGTCGAGCGGATGGGCAAATTATTCACAGCTACGGCTGCAGCCCGGGCATTAAGGAGCAGCGAGAGTGAGTGAAGTGCTCCAAAAGGAAGTCGCAGCCAAAAGTGTCCCAGACAAGGTGTTTCTCGTGGCGAGGCCATTCGATGCGCTGGCAGGTGCTTCAGCTGATGGACGGGGCAGCGTTTGATGCAAGATGAATGCGCTTTGTAATGCAAAATTTACAGCTAAGCAGCCGCAATTAGCTGCGCCTGCAGTCGAGCCAACATCAATAACAACTGTCTGTTTATATAAATGGAAAGTGATATCGTTTTCAGTTGATTAGCTCGGACAGCCAGTAGAGGCATCGCTCACAGCGAGGCAGTCTGATAGGAAATGGAATATTGTTATATGAATGAAGCTAGAGAATGTTTCATTAAAGATTTTATGCTGTTATTTTGACCAATATTATTTTATGAATATCAATATATTATGGCATATATAAATCGACAACATTAATCCAATTGTTTGACTAATTTTATTACTTGCATCACTCACATGTTCGTTCAGTCAATAAATATATTTTCAAATCTACTTGGCCTTCGCTTCCGCCCTCCCATCCCCACCATCTTTCACTTCCTTCCCCAGTTGGCCATCTATGCTACTTCTACACTCCCCTTCCCCCATGTCGAGTCAAGTCCATGTTCCAATCACATTCAACCCCTTTGACATAACACATAAGTACACAATCAGCCGGCTGCGCTTGCCCCAGCTAATCCAAATGCCATAATAAAAAGCATAACGAATTTCCAACAATTTCGAGCATTCAAAAACGTAAATTGAAAAGAAATTCAGTGATTTGGAAAAGTGCACAAGTTGTTTACAACAGCAGCAACCGACAACCAACAACAACAACAACAACAATTTCAGTTTCAACGACAAACTTCACGCTAAATTCAAAGGAAGCTGTGAAAAATGTTTCTTCCCCGAAATATTCGACACATAAAAACCGAAACAACACACACAAAAGGCGGACGACGAGCTGTGGAAAGGTATGCGAGTTGTTGTTATTGTTGTTGCTGCTGCTGCTGCTGCCGTTGCCATTGTCAACAAAACATTTAACACCTTCATCCGCCTACAGCAGCCCAAAGGGCGTACGTACATAAATAGCTAGCAGTCACTGTGTATTTGCTTAATCGTTTATAAAAGTGTGAAGAAAATTAATTTGACTATTTGATGCACTGTCGACTGCAGTTGTTGTTGTTGTTGTTTTTGCTGTTGCTGTTGCTGTGGCTGTGGCTGTTGCTGGTAAATGACTTGCAGTCGTTGACAAGATTAATTAATCCCCACTGAGCTGTTTGGCTATTTGGCTGTCGCGTTGCCGGGTGGGTGGAGCGGACTATCTAGGGGGGTGTCGCTGCCCACGACGCGTAGACGTGTTGCGTCTCGGCAAAAAACCATTGGCAATAATTGATTTTTTTTATTTCATATACCCTGTACTTAAGATAGAGATATACATATATCTATAGCGCTCACCATTATACACCTCCTCGAATCAAGTGTTGTCTAGAACCAATATATCGTAATTTCTAATGTAACCTCCATTCGTCTGTCCACTTGTTTGTCTATCTAGCTATATCTCATTACAATCCGTATCTATGTATCAATTCATCACTTTCACTATATTCATTATTTTCTATCTCCCTCCATTTCAGTACAGGGTATACTTTAGTCACACACTTTCCTTAAGTAGCCCCTTACTTCCTTTTTCACTCGCTTGACTTTCAAGCGCAATTGTTGTGACAAGTCTTGTTATGGCAAACGAAAGGCGTCACATATACATATGCTTATGCGATATGCATACTTCGCCCCCTTGGCCGAGCCCCTGCACACCCTCGGCACACCCAACTGCCCAGTGCATACCCTCGTATTCAGATGCTTAGTTGAGCTTATGTGTGCAGGCGTCACCTCGTCGGGCTGTTTCATGTTCTACGACCGAACGCAAAGACGAACCGGGCAGCAGTTAAAGCCAGCTCAGGAGGCACGACTCGCGTGCCTTTCAGTGCTTGTGTGTGTGTGTGTGTGTGTGTGAGTGTGAGTGTGAGTATGCACTTTTGACAAGTAATTTAATAAAGCCAGCGACATGACGCGCTTGTTGTTGTTGCTTAAACATGCATCAACATAAGCCAGAACTTGAGCCAGAGTCTCGATGTGGAAATGGAAGTGGAAGTCAAAGCCGCCGGCTCGATTGCCAATGTCAGTCAGTTAGTCATTCATATATGTATGTAGGTATATACTCGCATACATATATTTATATAAAGCCAGTCAAAGACCCGAAGAGCGCTCGATTCCAATACTTTTGCTGCTTTTGTTGTTGTTTGATTGTAGCTTGTAATCACAATTAAAGTGTTAAACATAAATGCCAGGGGCCAACTAGCCGAAAAAAAGCTTCGCAAGGGTTTGCCCGAGTGCCACTTAAGTTGGGGCTTAACTCGTGCCTGGGAGTTTATCATTTTAGTGGCATGTCTACGAGCTGACATGACATGCTAAATAAATTAGTATACAAAAATCACAAAAAAAAAAAAAAAAAAAAAAAAAAACATCATATTTTGTAAGTACAGTAATGCCTCGTTAAGAAACACACACCTGAACCGTCCTCGTTATAAAGGGTGAGAAGCATAGAGTCAAGAAGTAAGCCAAAGACTACATATATTCGCCTTCGATTATATATTCGTATCCAATTCACAAACATTTCTTCTACGTTCCCTGGGAAGAAGAAGCACTGAAGATCACTCTCTGCAGTTGCTTCCACTAGACACTTAATAGACTGGTCAAACAATTAAATTAGAGCAGAGTTACGATCACAGCAAGCATGTTAAAGAGATTCGGACATTACACGACTTTAACAAGCATTCGAATGTCTTGTAAACTGTGACCATAAAACCGAATGAAGTCTCCCAGAGAGTACCTCATTAGAGATAGCCGCTGGTCCGCTATCGAGGCTGACCATCAAAGTCGACGGATTAATTGAGTTTAATGCGCCAATATGCCGAGTGCAGACAAAAAACATGTGTCCCCCCGATATGGATCGGCACTTTTCACTAATCGGTTTGGTGTTAATTTATGGCGTATCTTTATGACTGAGCCGGGGCGATCGCTTCCGCCTTGTCGGCCATGTTGGAGTCCAATAGCTGGGAGCAGCAACAGCAACAGCAGCAAGAGTAACGGCAGCTGAAGCTCTTGAGAATCCACTTGAATGCCTCTCGCTAATTACGGCAATTAAAATGCACTAAATATAAGCAACGAATCAATGAGTCGCCTTCAAGTGGCTGCCGGTAGCGCCAGTTGCAGTTGCGGCTGCAGTTGCCCAAGTGCCTCCATTTCAACTCAATTCAGAAATAATTACAAGCAAACAAAAAACAAACCAATTGTCCAAGGCTCTAATTAGATCGAAATTGTCAAGTGTGTGTGTCTGCGAGTGTGCGTCTGCCTAGGGCGGCAATCCTTTTGTGCAGGATCTCATTCAGCTAGATGTCGCCGCTGATTAACTCAAAGTAATGCCGGTACTCCATTAGCCTCTGTCTGCAAGCAACTGCAAGCCCATTGTTAGGCAATGTGAATGAGTCGAGTGGAGTCGACTCAACAGACGAACTGGACGCACTTTCCTTTGCTTCGCTTTTTGCTACTCTTTGGTTACTCAAAATAAATTAACAAGCATTTTCGACGATTTGTTCAATGCAAGCTGAAGCGAATTGAATATTTTGTATTAATATTATTATTATTATGATTAAATGATCATTGTCATTTCAATTATTATTAGTATCACATTCAATCATTCTCATTCAAATTATAGTTATCGTACTCATAGCCATTATTGTGAATATTATTATGACTATTCTCGTATTGTCAACTATCGATATTTTCCAACTATGTACAAAATGTCGCTCAATTAGATCTCACCGCTGATCAACTCTTAACTAATGCCGGTGTTCCATTAGCGCAGTCTCAGTCTGAGCGCAATTGCTGCACATTGTTAGGCAGCGAGTCGAGCAACAGCAACAACAACAACAACTGCAAGTCATAAACAATTTCAATTGCCGTTGCACATTCGCAACACTCAATTAACGCTTTTCAACAAAGACTCAACAAACTATGCACAACAGCAACAACAGCAGCAGCAACAACAACAGCAACGATAACAATAATAGCAATAATAATAATAATAATAATAATGCATTCATCACTTTATGACAGGCACACACAAACTTGGCCTAGACAATAGTGTCAACCATAAAGCGACTGCAAAACTTGGCCGCGTATCTATTAAATTATGCTTAACTATGCGCCTTTGTTGCCCTCCAGACACACATACAGTGTATTCCCCATTATGCTTGTATCCAGTACCTCTCGCTGGCCATCAAGCCTTACAATGACCAGGCTACTTGAGAGCGAGTCCCAGCCAGGCCTCTGCAGCCAGGCAGCTGGCACTGGACACGCGGCATCCAGCTACCATTTAAATTGGACAAGACGGACCATATTCGCCTGGATTTACGATGCTTCATCGAGCATGGAGCCGATATACAAAAGCATTTCCTAATCCTTAGACTCGATGCAACACAATATCGAGAAATATACTAAATATGCCCTAACTAATAAAATATTTGCGTAAATTGAAAAATATTGAAAGTATTTGAAATATTTGGAGAATATATTCTATAATAAATATAAGGTTGAGTAGAAAAAGATGTTAAATACTATTGCAGGTAGTGCTTGACCCGAATGCTAGATCGACATAGCTCATCAAGAATACATCTACTTTATGAGCCCTGCTACGCCTCTTTCTGCATTTCGAAAAAGCATTTTACATCTTTAATTATATGTAATCATTAACTGTTTAATACAAAAAATAATAATAATAAACAAAAAGACAAAAAACAAACAAAAAACAAATATATAAATAAAACGATTAAGAGATAAAGATTCAGAGATAATATATGTATATAAATCCAATTAACGGTAGCTGGAATCCCAATTAACTTGAAAATAAAATTGAGTGAAAATTGCATTACCAAACCCGCTTTGGGCCTATAAATTAAGATATAAAGTTGAAGCGCAACTGGAATGTTTATACCCTGTAATTCAGTTACTATAACTCAATTCCCAAGCACCTATCAAACGCACTTTCCTATGGCCAATAGCGAACAATTTAAGTCAATTTGCGAACAGTTGGCCAGGTGAAGGCAATTGAATGGCATTTTCGAAGCCAATTGAATTGAGGCACCGCAGTTGCTGCTGCTGCTGCTGCTGCTGCTGCTGCTGCTGTCGTTGCATTGCAGCTGCAAGCGCAGCATTTGTAAATGACAACGAAATCGTCATAAGACATCATTTGCTGCCCAGTTGCGGACGCTCGTTGGCGACTCACGGGGCGCCGGCGAGCGCGGCGTATGCGTAATGCCCCACGGCCACAGGGCAAGACATGGCAGGGCAGGGGCGATGGGAGAGACGAATAAATAAATGCATAAACTGCGCAATTTATGCGTATTTGGCAGATCAGAGCCTCGGCCGGCAGTCAACGGGGCGTAGATTTAATTAAATAAATTCCAAAGAGCGCGACGCGACATCGGCGGCGACTGCGACGGCGACAGCGACTGCGACTGCGACAGCGACAGAGGCAATGACTGAAAAAAAAGTTGTCGCATTTTCATATTCGCGCACACAACTCATGTGCCTGTATAGGTGCGAGTGTGTGTGTGTGAGTGTGTTTCTAGCAATTAAATAAATCTGCTTGTTGTTTGCTGCAGCTGCAACACCAACACCAACAACAACAACACCAACGACAGCACTTATTGTTTTTCAGCCGCATTTTGTTTTTTGCCTGCCTCAACAAGCATTGCAATTACACACGCAAAAGGCGCGACACGCCCACCGCTCGCGTTCGCGCTATGCCATGTGCCATGTACCATACACACACACAGACACACTAACAATTTTGCTTCTTAGCCAAATATATCAACGGCTTAACAATTGGCTCAGACATGTCGTCAGGTGGCCAACGCCTTCTTCCAACACCTCGGCGCTCTCTCTCTCTCTCTTTCTCTCTCTCTTTCAGTTTACCCAACTCACTCCTCTCTCTCTCTCTCTCTCTCTCTCATTCTCTCTGCACGCATTTTGATACTTTAATTTATGGCTATCGACCAAGCTTGCCATAACTGTAACTAGTTCCACGCGCGTTTCACATGCAACTCGCAAAAAGTCGCTGCCAATGTCCAGTTCGGAGTGCGAATGGGAACTTGTTACCAAGCAACATGCATGCATATATTATATATGCATATATTACTGTACTTTTAGTTAGCATAAGGACAGTCGCTAACGGACACGATATATCTTATCAGCCAACGATCATTCATTTATCCATCAAGCAAATGAACGATTCTGGCAGATAAAGTAGGTACATGGATATTAAAACTCATATTTTATATATTTAAATTGTTATAATCGTATAAAGACACATAAATTGTTGCCAAGTGCTGATCATGATCTATATATATATATATGTAGATAGATATAGCATAGATAAAATATCAAGCCTATGCCTTCAGCTTCTATAAATATAATTAAGATATTAAAAATAATTTTATTTTTTCACCAACTAAAAAATGCGACTAAGAAGTGGATTTAAGTTGATCAAATTAAATTCGATCTTTCTCTCTCTCTCTCTCTCTCTCTCTCTCTCTCTCTCTCTCTCTGTCTCTCTCTCTCTGTCTCTCTCTCTCTCTCTGTCTCTCTCTCTCTCTCTCTCTCAATCGCTTGTCCGTCGCACGTCAATTAGTTTTATGGCGCCCACTAAAACGGCAAGCTACGAGCCCAACTCCATAAGTAATACAATCGATTGGCTGCTTATCTGGCTGGGCCATATCGATAAACATAAATAAGATAATATTGTCGACGACCCACGACTTAACCAACTTGGCTCAGCCTAAGAAGTGGGCAGAGGGGGGAGCTCTGCTGGCCAACGCCTTTTTGCCAACTGGCAGTCAACATGCAGGCGCACATAAAAACTCGCAATAATGATAACGATAACGATAACGATGCGCAGCGGTTGTTTTACAAGAAAATTATGTGTTATTAGCACACGCACACACACATACACACGCACACGCACTCGCATATACACACTTGTTTTATAGCCAGACATTTGGTCGTCCTGCTGCGGCGTTATAAAATTGCCAGCTTTATCACAGCAGCGATTGCTGACCTGAGCTCAGGCTCAAAATTAACTTGTTTTTTTTTTTCTTTTCTTTCGATTTTGTTTTTGCTGTTTTTTGAATTGTGAGTTCTGCTCGTGCCGGCGCATTAACGGAAATTTATCATAAATTCCAATACCCTTGCCTACTAATGGGCGTTGATTAGCTAATTTGCTGCGCTCGTTTCATTTTCCACTCGATGCCGGAAAGTCATTTCAAATACTTTATGCCTGATGCTGCTGCTGCTGCTGCTGCTCGGGTGCTGCTCGGGTGCTATGCTGCTGCCTAACTGCAGATCAAGCTGATCATCTCAGTCGATCTTCATGATCATGGCTCGATCAAAATCTACTTCTACATATTTGCCACGTTTGCCGCAGCTCCGCAGCTTGCCCGCTTGCCGCTTGCCGGCGTGTTTACTTTGATCTCACGCATCGCACCAAAAAAGATATCAGAAAATAAAACAAGGTTAATCTAGTAGAGAGTGCATGGCTAGTAGATGCCCTGGGATTGGTACTATGCAGAATCTAGCTCAATTTTGAAATTTAGAAAATCCACTGAAACTACGAGTATAAGAAAAGATTGATTCAATCGTGAGTGCATGACTATCAGATACTCTGGTTTTGAATTCAAGTATACAATAGAGACATGTTAGACATTACGGTATTATTCATTGAAATACCGAAATTACTGTTTGACAACCTGACTATATATTCTCTGCATCAAAATTATTTAAAGAAATTCCTCTCTTTAGAGCAGCGCTTTCTAATCAATATACCCCTTTTAACACATTCCGACTTGTACAGGGTATTCAAAATCTAACTTTGGCCAAACTAATTCGATTTGCCCAACGACCTCGGCCTTTGATGAACTTCGCTCTTATAGCTCATTCACACCACAGCCACGACTAAGCATAAAATAATGAATGAAATCAAAGCCAAATCCAAACCAGATTCAAATTAAAACTGAGAGATGAAATTTGAAATCAAATTAAATGCCGTTTTGGCTGTGCGTTAAGTGGATCTGGTTATAGCTAAGGATCGACTGCCGATTTGCATAGCATTTGCGTGTTCCAATCCAATTTTTTTATGTTTTTGCTTTTTGGCACGCATGCAACATGTTTCCCCTATATATAGCCCCTCTCCTTTCTATCTCCCTCTTACTCTTTCACTCTTTGCCCCTCTGACTCACTCTCCCCGCTTAACAATGAGAAGATTAATTTATGTTATTAAGTCGGCAGTGCGCTCTTTGATCTTGGCTTCCACTCTAAGGTGTAAGGTGGGCAAGTCAATGCGGTGGCAAAGCCGTCACCCGAAGCCAGGCAGCAGCAGCACAATAAGCAGACCGTATGACTGAGCTAAGCCCAACTGGTAGATACCCTCTAAAAGAATTGGGCAAATTATTGAAGAGGTCAATGGGCTCTCAATGAAAATCCATCACACGATGCTGCCCCTGAAAGCGGTTCGAATTATGCTACAGAAATAGTTTTATAGATAGTTCATTATCGATATGAACAGCGGAGAATATCTATATTAGATTTAGCCTATCTATTTACGTAATTTGTTCATTCCAAATTTCCGTTATCGGTGCATATGAACCTATAGACAGATCGGTTTAAATATTGCATTATTCTTATTTTCCTTCTTCCTGTTACATATTAACTGCAAATTCAATATACCCTTTAGAGTCCATCTCAGCATAAAGTCGAATTGATGTGAATCGAAGATCGTCGAAGATCTAGATGGAATGTTAGCTATCCGGCTACCTGCAGTTCCAGCTGCGCTGTCAACTGAGCCGGGGTTAGAGCCTCTCTAGTGCGACCACAACAACTCATGTAGATTTAAAGGGAGAGTGAAAGAAAGAGAGCTAAGGAAAGAGAGAGAGAGAGAGAGAGACAGTCAGAGTGAATGGCAAAACGATCCTGGCTAAAGCAAGTCGGCGATTCATTAATTTGTAATTTATGACAGCTTGTCATAATATCAACGCTTTGTCTTCCACTGACTCTCTCACTCTTAGTCTTCCTCTTCTTTATTGTAATACGAATTGAGTGAATGCTCATTAAGCAACAGAGCTAAGTTACCGAAGTTTATTGAACAATGTCTCTGGGCCATGTTAGCGGTGGTTAATTCAACAACGCATCATCATCGCCTGCCTGTCCCTCTCTTTCTCTTTCTCTTTCTCTTGCTCTCGCTCTGTAGATCGAATCATTCATCTATGGATCGTCTACAACGGCCCGGGGGCCATTGTTGTTGGCTTTATGCTGTTGTCAACGCTTTTTGTTGTGCCACCAATAAAAAGTCGGCCTCTTTCATCTGGCGGCCAGTTCAAAGTCCCAGCGAACTTCTAACTCAATTAGTGTGTAGTTTTTTAAACGGTTTTGATTACAAGCATCTTATTTCTTCCTCTTCATCGTCTACTCTGTGAGCTGCAAGCTACATAACTACATAGTAGCCATAGCCCATACATATATACATATACATGAACGTGCACATGCTACTTATAAAGACATTAAGCCAACTAACATCGGTCCGGCCCAGTTCAGCCTCCGTTTGGCCTACATTGGGCATTGAGCATTGAGCCGAGCAGCTGAGCACAGGGGAAGGTCACTCAATCAGTGCCCAGGACAAGTCAAGGCACTGCAGAGCTGGAGAGCTGGAAGGCTGGGGCTGGGAGGCTGGGAGGCAAGATCGCGCAACGAGCATTCTTCCAAACGCGCCGCGCTTTGATCGCATTTTAATGATGATGACCATTGTTAGCTGATGTTAGCGATTGCACATCCAGATTTTCACTTAACAATGCCGCCACACTGCTCTCGCTGCCCTCACAGCCTGCCTCACTTCCCACTCCCCGCTCCCGAGGACTCCCTATGCAGAGCCGTAAAAGCCGTGCAAACATAAAAATGATGTAGCACGGGCAACGGCAGTGGCTGCTGTCCAATGTTGCCAAGTGCCGCCAAGTGCACCAGCACTCGCTCCACAAGGGGAGTCTGATCTCCCCCCTCCTCTACCTCTACCCCCTTTTGGAGAATCTTTTCTGCAGCCAAATTGCAACGCTACATAATTTTTATTATTTCTGCTCTGGACCAAACGTTGCTCGCACTGTGGCACGAAAATTATATAAACAGTTCATAATCAGCTTTTATCATTACATATTATTACATCTAAGGCAGTGGGTAGACGGCGCTGAAAACTATTAAATTTGAATATGCATCGATTCAGACTACTATATATAAGACTAGCCTAGAATTTGAACTCATATCTTGTTTGTTCATCTTCCAAACTATCTCAACTTATTTCGATTTCATTCAGCATTAATTTCGTAAATTAAACTAGATTTAAGGTTGAGTTAAACATGGGAATAATACTAAAACACCCAAAGTTTATTAGGAAAACTCTCTTTAAAATATTCCCTCAGTTCTAGTTAGAAATCTGATTTCCTACTTCTTTCATTCGACTTTTGTTAATTGATAATTAAATTATTATTGCTCTGCAATCCTTTTCCGATACTCTCGGCAGCTAAAATCAAGTAAATGGACTCTATTCTAGATTTCCCCGGCTTTAATCTAGCCAATGCCAATTCGCATTTATTGATTTCGACCCACTGTCTGAGCGAATCGTGCGACTGCAGCCAAATGCGCCTCGGGCTGTAAGCGTCATGCAGACCATGGAAGTCCAAGTTAAGGTCGTCTTCGTCGCCGTCGCCGTTGCCGGCGTCGTCATCGTCGTCGTCTTCCATCGTCCATCGTCGATCGTCCGTCGTCTGACTGACTTCATTGCTCTTTACGTAACGTTAAACATAAGTATATGTTGGCCGAGCGCCATCTCGTTTAATCTACCTTTTAAAGGGCGTGGCCATAGTATTTTATATATGCTGATCAAAGAGCGCCGACGCTTTGTGCCTGCACCGACACGAAGCTAAACCGAAGACCAAGACGAAGACGCAGACGAAGACGTCGCATATTTGTTGTTTCTTTTGGGTATTTTTTCCTCTTCAAGCTCTGCTCCCAGCTTCGCATCCGCAGAGTGGGAGCAGTGTGTGGTCGTCTGTCCCATGGTCCATGGTCCAATGGCTGCGACTTGGGCAATAGCTTTACGTATTCATTATTGAATTAATGCAATTGCAATTGATTTGCCAGCCATTAAAATCAATCAAAATATCAAAAAAAAAAGAAAAAACATCAGAGAAGAAGAACATACATACACATGTATAAGCTTGTAATTATATATTGTGCTTGTATGTGAAAGCAGTTTCTGTTGCTTGATGAATTGCTGGCGCTCGCTTCTTCCTCCTCTTTCATTTTGGGAGGCGGCCCATCAATAATGAAGGAACATGGCATGCTAACGGTTTGTTTGATATACCCGTTCATGTCCATGCCCATACCCTAGCAGGATGCAGAAAGAAAGAAAAGAAAGTCACTCGACAATATGAAGAAATTAAGCCAACTCTGCAGCTCTGCAGCTCTGCAGCTCCGATGAGGCTCTTGATTACAGGCCCCGCGGCCCATTGACATGTTCTCTGGCAGCCGAAATTGCCAGCAATCGAACAATTATATTGAACATGTTTATGTTTACAAGATGTAAAGACTCGGCAATCAAAATAGCTGCGGGCAAACATGTCCCCGAGAACGTTCGACAAGCAAGGGCCGGCAGTAGAAAGCTCCAAAGAACAGCGCACAGAACCGACTCCACGGCGAAAGCCATGTCAGCAGTCAATATGCAAAGCACCTAATGGAAACTCTGCGGGTAGAACGATCCGACAGTTGGAGAATGCAACTCGAATTGCAGTTATCTAGAATATCATCCACAGGTCAATAAAAAATGTTCTCTAAGTGAAGCCAAGCAACTGGAAGCAGGAATCGCACTTTCTTAACTCACATTTACTTTGCTCTATTTTTGTTTACAACACTTTTTTCGAGCAGATCATTACAGTAAATAAACTTCCGTAATACCCATACCACTATTTGTTTAATTTGTTAGTTGACCAATTGGCAAAAGAAGCAAATTCAGATTGCAGACTCATGGCCTGCTCGAGAATTGGGTCTCGTTTGGCATTTAGTTCAAGCTAGTTACCTTGACGCCCTCTCCACTAGTTCACCTCCTCCTCCACCTCCTGCTACCCATCGACTACCACGAAGTTGTACAAGAGCGTGTAAACAAGCAGCCAACGATGACAGTTACAGACCCCACGAGTTGAATGCGAGCCTCAAAGCCCGAAGACCAAATGAAAATACCGAAATTTATAACTTTCTCGTTATGGAGCGTTGCGCTTAAGGTTTATTTATAAATACATATACATAAATGTTACATATACATACATATATTTATTTTTGAGTTTTTTATTTTTTAATTTTTACCTTTGCCTCACATCGACTCTCTCAGCGACTCTCTTTTGTTTGGCGGCTAAATTTGTCTCATCTTCTTATATTAATTTGTGTGTTATTGTATTTCGGCTCTTTGGTAGCAACAACAGCAACAACAGCAACAATAACAACAGCCATAGTGGCTGTGGCTGTGGCTGTGGCCATAACAAAGGTAGCCAAAAGATATCGAGTTTTATAACCTGCTCGAACTCATCAATTTCGTTGCTAACAACACGCAGACACGCCAAAAGTGAGAAAAGGTATGCAGCACGGCCTGCCATTCGACTGAATCATCATCATCAGCAGCAGCAGCAGCTAACTCTGCCCTCTCTCTCTCTCTCTCTCTCTCTCTCTCTCTCTCTCTCTCTCTCTCTCTCTCTCTCTGGCTTATATGATCTGAGATTTTGTGGTTAAGTTACGTTTATATACCCTGTAAGCAGCTTTAAGGTGATTAAGGTGATTGCATTTTGGGCTCGACTGAGGATTATTTCAAAGCGAGGCAAAAGTTTTGAGAGGGAAATGAAAAGAGATTTTAATACAATATTTGTATATCTTGGATCAATTATTTTTATACATACTTCCCATTTCAATTAACTCTTCAGCAATTTGTTAGTCATATTAAGAAACATTCTTAATATGACTAACAAATTGTTAAAATAAATGTTTAATTTAAAATTTGATCAGAAATTCTCCGATTTCTAGGGCATCTAGCTAGTCAAGCACTCCCTATTTTTGTTCACTGGAATTGCGACTGCGCTGCGAACGTCATAAGTAAATTTCTTTGCGTTGTTTCGGGAGATTTCAAAAAGCCATTTAGAATAAATTAACGTGGACCTACCGCTAAAACTGATCGTCGATGGACTCAGGCCGAGTTCCGTTTGCCTTTGTTTCTTTCCATCTCTCTCTCTATCTCTCTCCTCTCTCTCCCGCACTCCCGCTGCCTCTCACCCTTCGTGAGTGCGTCGCATTAATCTGATCCCTCATCAGCGTGGCCCCAAACAGGATTAAAATTAGTTTTTGATTACGCTTTCGAGCTTCTGGACAACGCAATTTGTGGCCGACTGGGAATTGGTGCTTGGTGCTTGGTGCTTGGGGCTTGGGGCTTGGGGCTTTGGGCTCTGTTCTGCATCGGGGGCCAGGGGCGTATAATTAGCGCTTTTAGCCAAACTCTTTGTCGCTGCGACTCAACGCGGCTCTTTTGCATCCCATTCGAAGGTCGACGGTTTGTCATAATTTCAGCCGCGTTTGTCGGCGAAACTTATAAAGCTATTGGCAGCTATTTAGCCGGGCTAAGAAGAAGACAAGCTGCCCGAATTCCTGTTGCTCATAAATCCTCACAAGCGGCTTCTAATTGAGTCTTCCGTACCCGACACACACAAGCACATTCTCTCACACAGTCGGGCAACAAATTCCTCGAGTCATGCGGGATTCGAACCTTGCAGCTCATCTTACAGTCTCTCGCGCTCCTCCACACATTTGATGAGCGTGTGAAAGAGCACCTTGTGCCATGTGAAATCAAAACACTTTTCCTAGCCCCGATAAAGATCTTAGGTAGCACTTCAATGCTCCTCGAGGCTTTTAGCTGCGGCTTAGCTGGCGGCCTGATTGCAGCCAGATTTGATCTCGATGCCTGATTGATCTGTAGCTGGCTTTAATTGAAACGTTTTTCTCTGCTCTCGATTCTTAATTAACATAATAGCCGCCTGTCCGGCTGCGCGCCTCTGCGCGGCTCTTCATTTTCCCCCTTTTGACACTCTTGCGAGATCAGCTCAGCTGCTGCCCGACCTGTGCCTGCACAGTGTGCTCTGCCTTTAATGAATTGCCTTCAATTTGTTGGCGCGCACGTTGCAGCTACTTAATTTAACTAATTACCGCCAACGCCTAATGGCCAATGCTTGATCGACACGATAAGGCACGAAACAGACATACTATAGAGTTGTATAAACACATACATATACATATATATACAAGACAATACAGCGATTGTCAGTTGGCGCAGCGAAAATACAGCTGAGCCAAACTAGATGAACCAAGCCCTTCTGCCTTCCTCCTACACAATGTCACATTATACTCTACTTTTGGGAATATCATAATTTTAAGACATGTGGCATTGCATGTTAAATCATAAGGTTTTTGTGCTACAAATATAATTATGACAAGTTTGCAAAGATGGTTTTCCTTCATCTCTTAGGTAGTAAATGTAATTAGTAGTATTTATTATAATATAGTTATTATTTAGTAAATAGTAGTAATAATTGCGGAAGTATTAGATAATAGTATATAGTACTACCATTAAATCTATGTTTGAAATTACCTTTAAATAGCTTTAGCAATATATATAGTACATACTCTACATCTATTTTCAATAAGTGTATATACGATTCGTCAACCTTATTTAAATAAGCTCGTGCTTGTTTAGTTTGTTTTCTCAATTAGCTACGCTGGGCAGTTGACATAACTTATGCTTATTTTGGAACGAACAACAGCAGCAAGAGTCTAGTCTTTCCCTTCCTCTCTGTCCCATTCACCCACTCTCTCTCTCTCTCTTTCTCTCTCCCACTCTCTCTGTCACTTGGCTGTCTTTCTGATTAGTTATGCTGATGACATTGTTTGTTCGGTTCATGCCACACCCACTCCCACTCCCGCCCACACACTCTCATAATTCATTTGGCCAATTTGAGCAGCGAATGTGTGACTAGAAGCACGACTTGGTCATAATTAATAAAGCGCAACAAATGGCCAACACACACACTCTCATACACATAGACACGCGCACCCAAATGTAAATGTAAGTGCAGCCGCGAAAACACTCTAATGAGGGGCGTGGCTTACTGCCAGCTTTGGCAGCAAGAGGCGTACTTCATTGGCCAAAAGTTTAATTGGCAACTAGCGGTAATGCCTGCTTTTCCATCGGATTTTTACATTTTTTGGCCAAAACTTGATTGATTGGTGTACAGAGTACATTTATTGAATAATAGGCGATAGACGATAGACGACCACGCACTCTCTCACCCCTCTTTTTCTCTGTTTTTAATTAAAAGTTTAACCATCGATAGTTTGCTTTACGCCAGAGAAACATAACTATATAGACTCCAACCTTGATATTGAGGGCGATCTCTTATATATCGTCCGCTTAAACTTTTCCTGACTGAATAATATCATGCATAAGATACACTCTTTATTTGACCTTTCATATATTATACAATATAGATTTCCCCATGCTACCCTATCTGCTGCTTTGATACTAATCTACTGATGTACTTCATGCATATTCCTCAACCTTAACAGATCAAGTATGTTAAGTTTATCATATCGTGACTCGGAAAATACGAAGCACTTCTTACACGACAATCCATACATAATATAGTATTATGTACGTATGTTTATCAAGGTAAAGGCTAATGCGCGTGCTTCCTTCAGCCGGCAGCGCTACTCGTAAAGGGCGTGTTGGCCCGACCGACCGGCCGACCGGCCGACCAACAGACAGAGCGATTGACCGAGCAGTCTAGATAAATGAACTTGACGATAAACACATCACAAGGGTGTCAAAATGGCTTTGGGTTAACTCAGCAGCAACCCTTAGCTGCTCGCGTACTCAATTGTTAATTGCTCGTTGCGTTGTTTAACAACAATTTGAGCCAAGCAGCTGCCATTGCCAAAAAGACGGAGCAGCGCCATTTCCGTTCATTCCAATGCGTTCATTCGTCAGGCCGATGTCTGGGGCACAATTTATGCATTAATAAAGGCCCACGGCAACATTTCATCCAGATACGTGGGTCAATAAATAAACAAAGCTTAAATGTGATGCCCAGGCAGGCATTCATCTATTAGCTTTAAACATGCTAACAAAACAAATCCGAAACGCGAAACGCTTAAGAAAACAATCATAAAGGAAATCAACTATAAAATAGAAGAGCTGAACAAGAAGAAGAAGAAAAGTATCGAGTGAATCGGGTAATAAAAACTTGATGATCGGGCCACATCAAGCAAACGCAAGCTATATACACATTTATAGATATAAAACAAAGAAGCTACAAATTCCACGCCCTTTTTATGAGACGAGGGGGAGGGGACGGTACAGGGGTATTCTATTATGAATTCGATTTCGCTTTGAAATTGTTTTAACTAGACTTGAATTGAAAGTGGAACAAGAGTCTATAAATAATGGTGAGATAGATAAAACTTAATAGAGGCACTCAAACTTTAAATAGTTTATTTCGCTTGAAAACCTTTTTTCTGGGTTTTGTATTGCCCATAATAAGAGGTCGGTCTGTATATCTCCCGTCATAATTTATGATACATTTCACACTTTACAGATCCCGCCACGCTGAGCATCTTTGCGACCAGATCCAACCCGAAAAAGAAGCGCAAATCTCGCACCGCATTTACGAACCAACAGATCTTCGAGCTGGAGAAACGTTTCCTCTACCAGAAGTATCTCTCGCCCGCGGATCGAGACGAGATCGCCGCCGGCTTGGGCTTGTCCAATGCGCAGGTGAGTATATTGAAATTATGATCATAAAGATCGGGATACACTCAGAGAAAGCCAAAAACATTGTGTGAGAAATTGGGATTGACAATACAAGAAATTAAATACATTTAGAGAAATCAAAAGCCAAAAACTAAAAGTAATTGAGAAAACTTTAAAATTGTATTGTTTAAAAAAAAAAACGTCTTTTAGGGAAACTCCATATAATTATAGCATTTTCTCTATAAACAGTATGAATACATTTGGTAGATAAATTAGTAAATTTTCAAAATACACAAAATTTCGCCTTTTCATTATAGAGTAGTAATTGACTTGCCTCGACTTTCTCTGAGTGTACTTGAGTCTTCCGCAATATTCAAATGATTCTCTCTGTGCACTTAGGTTATCACCTGGTTCCAAAATCGACGCGCCAAACTGAAACGCGACATGGAGGAGCTGAAAAAGGACGTTCAGAGCGTGAAACAATTGTCAGCGAACAAAAGCTTTTTAGAGAATGTTAATGACTTGAGTATTTTAAAGACCCGACCAGTCAGCAGATCGCCCGCCCCCGCATCATCCCCATCAAAGCACTAGCGGCGGTGGCAGCAGCAGCACCACCACCAACAGCCGGGATAAGGAGGAGCTGCGCATGCTCAAGATGATGACCCTGATGCGCTACTCTGATGGGAAGCTGCTCTACCCCCAGCCGGAGTTACGTTAGCTGAAGATTAGCTCAATTTGTAAATTGCTAAAAAGAAAAACACACACTCGCACAAACACACACACACGCGACTTCTAATTTGCCAAAAAAAATTAATATGTGAAAAACAATTTTCTTTTTAATGATTTTCCTAATTATAGAGTATTAAATTTCGTATTAGTTGCTTGTGATTCGTGTCTATGTAAACATAATTGATAAGTGTATCTATAGTAAAGAGTGTGCATAGAGATGTATTTACTGTGTTAACCCATTTGTATTTTATAAGTTTTGCAATTTAAAATAAATTTTAGTTCTAGAATCATATCGAAAAAAGCAATTTCAGTTTTTTAATTTTTTAACATAATTTTGGAGATATTTCTAATATTAGAAATTAATGTCCACATTATCGAGTATATCATTGTATATATCAAACAATTTTTAACAATTTTTGGTATGCTGTATGTGTCATATAAATTATATGACACCCGACGACGATGCCATACGTATCAGTTGAACTGCTTAAATTCTTCGGACAACAATTGGTTGGTGTATATGCTATGCATAGCTCCAATTAGAATCCACAAAAATAAGGGTATAGGGAAATTTTCCTAACTAGATGCGAGCTGGTTTAGGTCTCAGATAGTGTATGGCCACACTGCTTGATGTATTGACAGAATTCAAGCAGTGTTCAATTCCAAATGGTGCTTAGCCATGCTAAATTCAGAATTGCTGACTAAAATACTGGTCGGTAATAAGCAGTGCAACTGCTTATTTCTACCAAAGTTGCGCACCAATATACACCCTTTTTAATAAGCACAGCCAAACATTTAGCCTAGATATCAACCAAATGAAACAGTTAGGATTCAAATAATAATTTCAATATTTTACTTCATATACAATTTTAAATAAAAACCCTTAGAACAATGCTTATATAATTTCAAATTAGTTTTCAAGCTGATATAAAAAGTTTTCAACATTTACTTGAAATAATCTCAAGAGTATAAAGACTTTTCCCCTAATTTCATTTAGCGTTTGCTTTCTGTTTAGCATTTAGACCATAAAAATAGAAATCGTTGAGAGAGGCGGCACATAAAATTGTGAAACTGCAAAGACTGAGTGCAAATTATGAATTATGAAGACGTAAATATGGATATTGGCAAATTGACGATATGGGGAACGATTTAGCGTTCGATTTGTTTTCATTCCATGTTGATGCGAGGCGCACAAATCAAAATGCAAATTACGTCGATTTTATTGACAAGTGAAAATAAATAAAAAGCCAACTAGAAACAACAAAGCCAACGCCAATTTCAGCTGAGGGCAAACGCATCCAGCTCAACAAGTCGTCAAAGGTCAACAAACTGCAGCCGAAATTGATGCGGCAGCAAGATCAGCTTTAACATCCACTTGAGTGGGAGCACGGAGCACTTCCCAGAGCCGAGTCGAGCCCTCTGCTAGATAACGCCACATAATGAGACAATTAGTCGAATTATTACAATTATTGTGTGGAAGCTGCGGCTCCACTTCAGTCTCACAATTTTGGACACTTACAAGTGGTTGGCCTCTACCAAAAACCAATTTCAATTCGATTTCAATTCTCACTCAACTTCGTCGCGCTGGCTCCCACAGGGATTAGGCAAGGACATACCGCGCCCTGCTGCACAAATACAATGCCTTGATTAATGCCACACGAGCGCCTTCGCTGAGTTAAGGGTGATTAGCTCTTGCGGCATTTACATAACCGAGCGAGAGCCGGAGCGGGGGCGGTTGCTCGGACCACCCACACGGCCCGCTGCACTGTATGCTCCACGCTCCTCGGCTTTTATTGCTCACAAAGTAGCATAAACAATTCGCCCAGCTTCCAGCTTCTAATATGCGAGAGGGGGTAGGGGGCGTGGCAACACCTGATGGGGCTAATGTGGAGACGAAGAGACACAAACAGTGACAGGGATTTTATGGACCTGCATGGAGAGTGCATTAAACATGCCTCATCTCGTGCCGTGATGTTGCGGTTGGCGGTGCAGCAGCCTCCCCAGTTTTAGTTCCATTGTTTGTTGTTGTTTAGAGATTTGCTTGTTTGAAATATGGTTTTCCATATTTGTATGGCATTCACAACAAACTTTGTTTGAGTTTAAGGAACTGAGCTACTGAAGAGAGACTTGTCTGGAGGAAGCGGCATTGTATACCGAACTATAATTGAACTAGTCGGAGCATATGCACCACTAAGGGACTCGAACGAGTTTAAGCAAATAAATTTCTTAAAGACTGAGCGAAAAGATGCAATTAGAAGAAGTTTAATGAACCAATTACAAACACAACATATATAAATATATTTGTATGTGTATATTGCCCATTCATGCACACATATGTATATACACCTGAATTCATATACACATAAATATATAACAACATTCATTTATATGCTAATCATACCTACATAAAAACTTACGTATATACATATACCCATACATATAGACATGTACACATACATACATACATATGCATATACATCTGCATTTTCAAGAATTATTTATATACATATATATGCCATTATTATACAAGCCTTACACGCAATCACATAAATAAACAATATAAATAAATAATGTTTAATACAATTTGATTTAATTAAAAAGAAATCATAAACACTCAACCGACAAGGAAACGATCAACCGAAAAATCAGACGCAGGATGACTGATACTGAGTCCTCCATTACAAAGCTTTGCAATCAGGATATATTCATATGTCTCTTTTCCTCTGCCTCTGAGACATTCCGACCGGAGTCCAAAGCATCAAAAGCAATTGGATCAATGGCGAGGAGTAGCAACCGTATGTAATAACCGTTATAATTAAATTTGCGTAGCCAATATAAACAGTATAGGAATTCAGTAAATATCTTAACTAATATTGAAATTAATGAACGACCTTAAAAATTAAATATATATATTTAATTTAAATTTGGGTTCTCTTATTTTGCTCTGCCTGGTTTTCCTATATTCTGTGTGGTCTCAGTGAGCCAAGCGCAGTTGAAGTTGTCGCGGCTCGACGGGCAGTTCCACTCAGGGGCGACAAAGCATTGTTATTGTCATTGTCATTGGCATTAGGTAATGTTTATGTATGTGTGTCGCAATTGTGGGCAACCGCCACGTGTCCTGTGGTGCAAATCAAAATAAACAACTTGGTCCATCTGTCTAGACATGACTTGGCGGCAGCGGGCTGCAGGCAGTTGACCAACCAACCAACCAATTAGAGCCACCTTTCCACTTGACGAACTAGTCAAAATATTGAAGCAATCGATGTCTGCCACGCTGACATGTTGCCACGCTGCCACTTGAGGCAGAGGTTCACACATATTTCACTATGTCCTGCCAACACACACACAACTCAAGTGCAGCCGCGTCCTGTGTCCTGTGTCCTGTGTCTCATGTCCTGTCTGGCCGACAAGTAGTAGCCGGCGCAGGCGTTACTTATAAACAAAGCCACACGCATGATTAGATGATCAGAAGATCGCTTATGCCCTGTGCCACCATGTCCACGGTTTCCAATTGCCCGCCACCGGCGCCAACGAAACCCGAGATTGAACTCAAACGACATCTAATTTAAATGCTGCATGATGCTGTTGGCGGGCTGAGGGAATTTTCGGACAAGTTTGTTGTGCTGCGCGGCTTTGTGACGGATTAGTGGGCTAAAGCTAAAGGTGTTAGTCTTCTCTCCGACTTCTTTTCTATAAGCAAATGTAAGAATCACTCTCTATCTATCTATCTATTTATTTTTATATTTCTGTCTCTGTTTTAATTTGACTCTATTTTTTAAGTTGGGAGAGCAGATTCCATGTGCGCTCTAAAAGCTGCTCCACTCTGCTCTCACTCCCTCTCCCCCGCTCTCTCGCTCTCAAGAGATCAACTTTGACTGTTTGCCTCCAGCTGGAACAGAACTCATTGCCTACCCCAACTTCTGCGCTTTTATAACACGCTCATAGAGCTCTTAGGGTAGACAGTGAATGTAGTGAGACTTTCTCTTTCTTTCTCTCTCTTTCCACGGTCATTCTGATTGCGGGTGAAGGTCAGTAGGGACCTGGGTACATGGGGAATGCGACGGGGTGGTTGCAGCTGAATCGTTTGGCCTCTACGCTTACTTTTGAGCTCTTAAGTGCCTGGCTATTCACTTTGGCCAATGTGCGGTTTTCAATTCATTTCAATTTGGTTTTTTGCTTTTTGTTTGCCGTTGCTCGCTTTTGGTTTTTGATTTTTCCATTTTCCATTTGCTGGTTACCAAATAGTTTCAATTATTATGGGCTATTGGGTATTGGGCCTGGACAAGTACGCGTATTATTAATGTAATAGCGGCTAATTGCGCATTTGTTGGCCCAGTCGAAATGCAAATTAGACCGAAAGCACTTCAGCCAGGAGACTTAAAAGCTTCAATTTGATGGAACACTTGGCCCCAACTGGAATTTATGTCTGCATTTTGCAGCTGTTGAGATTGAGATTGAAGATCAATTGCAACGATTGCAAAGTGGATGCGATTTTGCGTTTAGAAATATAGAAACGACGACCAAAGACCACTTGAGCCCTCGCCCCGTTCAAGGTTCGCCTCAATCTCAAATGATTTACCACAGAACGGCTGTTGCATTTATTTGGCCAATTCGTGCCAATAAACAAAGTATCATTCGCCCAGGCATGTGGCAACAAATAGACTCAAATTAATCAGAGACAGAGAGAAACAGAGAGAGAGAGAGAGAGAGAGAGAGAGAGAGAGATCCGAATTCGATGGATCGTGTAGAACAATAAAAAAACACACACACACACACATTTGGTAAATATGACAATGTAAACAATAATAAGCCCAATCATCGACATGATCGCAATTCTCGTGCTGCCCGATGCCCGGAGTCTGATGTCCGATGTCCGATGTCCGATGCCCGATGCCCGATGCTCAACCAAATGCGAATTTCTAGCGGAACCCGGACGTCAGAGTCCGAGTTCGTATCAAAATTCCTACAAGAAAATAAAATTTAATTGCCTACAAATTGGCGCGTTGAGTTTTATTGCATTTTAAAAATATATATACCATATAGACACGATCGTGCACTGAGCGAAAACATACTTTACTAAAAAACACTAATATTAGTTCGATTCAAAGCTTGAAAACTTTATAGAAGTTACATTAATTGAGTCAAAGTGCTATATTGTCCTATAAATATTCTATTCATGGATTCTATATAGTGAATTCTATGACCAGCTTTTACAGTAATTTAAAGTACTCATAAATAGCTTGGTTTCATATTAAAACCCATATGTATTTATATTTTTAACCAGACAATAATACTGTATTTATTTATTAGAGCCCAGCTTATTAGCATATTAGCTGATGAAAAAATATTGAAATAGATATTATTATCTGTATTCAATATTTATTTCCATTTTTCGAAAAGCTTCCTGATTTCTTCAAGTGTACTCACCGCCACTAGCTAAGCGTTTCGCATGAAAAGTACAATGGGAGCAACGAAGCATTTGCCGTTGAGGGCAAACCCCTAAAACTAAAACAGCCAGCCCCGCTCTCCCCTCCTTCCCTTCCGATCCTTCACTTGAGAGCCAACTGCTCTGCGTGTGGGTGGCAATTTTTACAGTTAGCCGGCAAACAAATATTTGATTTAGACAAAATGCCCATGATTTATTTACGATTTCCCAACGTTTCGCCTAATTTGTCTGGGAAGTTCATAAAAAACAGTAGTTGGAGATCAGCACAGAAGACAGAGTAGCCCAAAAAGAGTGCCTGACTAAGAGATGCCCTGTAACTAAATATTCAATTCAATATAACAATTGTGAATATTCTGATCATGATTTTAATGATTTATTTTTTAATAATACTAAAGTTATATCTATATTTAAACTTATTGAATTTGCTATCAATAATATTCGCCAAAGCAAAAATTCAAATTTAATTTTTTTAATGCTAATGAAATCTCTTTTTCAGATTAACTTTCGACTGCTTATCACATTAAGAGCGCGAAAGAGTAAGGAGAGCTCTCAAGCTCTCGCAAAAGTAAACAAAGTCTGTTTCATTAGCTTTGTTATCAGTTCGGCCGTCGGTGCAAGACTTATAATAAAATGTATACATACATTTGTTTTGCGAATTAGTTGTATTGGAGCCAGCGTTGACGTAGCAAGTGGAACAGCGGAAAGCGAAAAATGGTAAAAAGCATGGATACCGGTTTTTCAATAACTTTCTATTAATCGATTTTGTCTAGGTCAACATATATAATATATTCTACTCAATCAAATAAGAGTAGTTGTTGACAGATCAAGAAACAGGCCCTCTATATATACAAGCATATATGTGTATATATTAGATAGATAATATGTATAACATTTTGTTATATGAAACACCTAATTGGATTCCTAAGCTAATTAAATATGTGTAGACAGTTGGTTTCTTTTGTGTTCGCGAATGAATGAAACCGGCTGTAGGTGGCTTAGCCATAAAATATATTGTCTTTATCTGGTGCACCCCAGAGAAACAGAAATAGAGTTGAAATTTAAAAGTTACCTCATTCATTCATCCACCCGTCCACCTATTCGCATGTTGTTTCTTACAAACAGAAGATAATGGCTCTGAAATTTGTAAGTATTCAAACGTTCTTTCTTTCAGCTGTCCTTTAAGCTTTACATCAAGTCATCAATAATGAAAATGACATCAGGGTATCTCTTAGTCGAGCAATCTCAGCATATTGAATTGACTCTTTTCTATTTTTCAGACAACAAGATGGGCTCTAGGAGTTTTCCTCCTAGCTCTGCTCGCCGCTCAACAATGTCCATCTGCAGCTGGTGCGAGGATCCTGGCTGCGTTTTTCTATCCCTGCAAGAGTCATTTCATGATGACAAATGCTGTCATACGAGAGCTGGTTAAGCGTGGTCATGAGGTAAGCTGGCAAATCAATCAAAATATATATGTGAATTTCCAAATCTAACAACAGTTTACTACAGGTCACCTTTATCACGCCCTTCTCCTTGGCCAGCGAGAACTTGGGCTCCAATTACAAAGAGATTGTGCTGCCCCATTATGATTTCTGGACAGAAAGTATGTCACAGTGATAGACGAAACATCACTCTAATCTTATCTCTGTCTGCTTCACAGTGAAGCGAATGTCAAATAGGGAGATTATCTTGGATATGGCCGATCTGTCGACACTCAAATTTGTACGCATGCTGCATGTGATGGGCGTGCAAAGCACGGACTTTGCCTTCGAGCAGCCGGAGATCAAAGCCCTGATCAATGCCAAGAACAAGGTGGGCAAATACGACCTGCTCATCGCCGAGCAGTTTTACAACGAGGGCGCTCTCATACTGGGCCATCTCTATCAGACACCCACGATCACGCTCTCCTCGTTTGGCAACACCAACTACTTCTCCGAAATGGTGGGCATCATTACGCCCTGGTCATATAACCCGCACAGCTTTATATCGTCCACCACCCGGATGAACCTATGGGAGCGAGCCGTGAACGTCTTCGTCTGCGGAATGGAGCACTTGATGCGCACATTCCTCTACTATCCCAGCCACGATGCAGTGCTAAGGAAACACTTCTCGGGACTGCTCGACGTGGTGCCCACGACCAAGCAATTGGAGCGCAATATATCGGCCATCCTGATGAACAACTATATGCCTTTGGATGCTCCCAGGCCCATCTCCTTCAATATGATATCCGTGGGTGGACTGCACATACAGCCACCCAAAGCCTTACCCGTGCATCTCCAGAAGTTCCTGGACGAGGCAAAACATGGCGCCATCTACTTTAGTCTGGGTAAGCAGCGAAGTGACCGAGACGGACAGCGGAACTAACGCAAGGACATAGGACCTTGCTCTCCCTAATCGCATCCTTACATTTCAGGCACTCAGGTGCGCAGCGCAGATCTACCTGCAGAGAAGCTGAAAGTCTTCTTGGATGCCTTCCGCAGCCTGAAGCAGCGTGTCCTGTGGAAGTTTGAGGAGGACAGCTTCGCTGAGCTGCCAGCGAATGTGATGATACAGAAGTGGCTGCCTCAGGCCGATATATTGGCCCATCCCAATGTGAAGGTGTTCATAGCACATGGCGGGCTCTTCGGCATGCAAGAGGCGCTGCACTATGGAGTGCCCGTTCTGGGCATGCCCGTCTATTGTGACCAACACTTCAACATCAACCAGGGCAAGGCCAATGGCTATGCCATAGGCCTCGACTATCGCACAATCACGACGGAGCAGTTGCGCTCCGCGCTGCTCGAGCTGCTCGAGAATCCAAAGTATCGGGACACCATGAAGCGATCGTCTCGCATTTTCCGCCAACGTCCACTGGGCGCCATGGACACGGCCATGTTTTGGATCGACTATGTCATCGAGCACCGCGGCGCGCCCCACATGGTGTCAGCCGGCATGGATCTAGCCTGGTATCAGTTCTACCTGCTCGACATAGTGGCCATCGCTGCGGCTGCCCTTCTCCTGCCCATATTGATTTTATGTGTCTGCCTACGCAATTCTAAGTTGAAGCCAAAAACTAAGCGTAAGCAGCATTAGAAATAAGTCAAAGCAAAATGGCTTTTAATTAAAATAAAATTAATAAAACAAAATTTTGAATTTCTTTTGTGAATTCTAACCGATTTACATTTTGATTGATTCGTTCAACTGGATTTGATCTTTCATTCATTACCTTTCAATTTCTTCAAGGTAAACAAATTTAATTTAATTTACATAAAATTGTAATCTTTTATATAATTTGTATTATATTATATACATATATGTATTATATATAAAAAAGATTTCATGAACATATGCTTCATTGTCTTACTCGTATTTTTGCAATATTAAAGCCTCCAAAACACTTAAGCTTTGGCACTTGAGTCGTATACTTAAGTATTTAATGAATCAGAATACATACATAAATATATACACAAACATATGTACATATATGTGTGTATGTATGTATAGACAAAGTCTACTTAAGGCGCCAGAGTGCCAGTCCAAGTGTTCTTAAGAAATTAAGCAAAAAATAGAGAAAAAGAACAAAATGAATGCAAAGCTTTTTGGTCCAAAAGTAAAAAAAATATAAAATCTTTGAACTCTTTAGAGATCATATTCATCATTGTCTGAAATTGATTTCAACATCTTGATCGGAATATGTAGAAAATATGAACTTAAGTGCGGGCTTACCAAATCATCAAGTATGCAGTGTTCTATGTATCTCTGTATATGTATATTTATATATATGTTTAGTTCGTATATAAAATCTATAAATCAGTTCCTCTGTTCACTCAATGCGATTAGAATCTGTCAACTATATAAACTTAACTTAACTTCACAATCCAAGAAATCTATAAATATCTATATAAGGTATATTAGATCTCAATGTTGTCTCTCTTACACATGTGATCTATGTAAAATATCTTTAATCTCTTCCTTCAGATATCAAATATATATATAGAGATTTCTCTTACTACAACATGGAATAACTGACTAAGTTCTATCACAAATTCTTCACGTTGAAATCACATTAAAATAGAATATGATATATATCTTGAACTCTCATAACAATATAGAACCAATCTCAATTAATAAACAGAATTTCCCGAAAGATAGTTGCTTCCTGTTAACCCTGGTAGCCACGCTGCTCTTCTCCTCCTGCTGACCTCCTCGACCTCGACAAGTGCACTTGAGGCGAGTGCGAGTCGCTACTTTGGGATGGGTGGAGATTCTTGGAGCTCATTATGCATGCACGAACTGACATTGAAGTGGATGGCGACGCCAGCGCCAGTCCCATCAGCAGTCCCCGTACCAGCTAGCAGTTCCATAGGCATGCCACTGTGAAAGGGAGAGTTCATGTGCGCATTAGGGTTAGATTGCCCATTGGCATTATTATTGGTATTAGTAACACATGATTACGCTTTATTGTAAACAAAAACTGAGATAAACAGACAAACAGACGAACAGACGAGCAGAGGCGCATGCATGCAAATACGGATGCGAGCAGCATCGACTCTAATGATATGTTAATGCACATGGCGCACACTGCGTATGAGTGCTCGATGTGTATATGTGTGTGTGTGTGTGTGTGTGTGTGTGTGTGTGTGTGTGTGTGTGTGTGTGTGCGGGTGTGCGTGCGTGTGTCAGTGAAGGCAACTGTTTGTCTGTCAACGGCTTAAGCAAATAAACTTCATTTGGGGCTTATTTGTCGCTGGCTGGAATTTCTGTTTGGCGCTATAAACAACTCGCATTGCCGGCGGAAGGAGACGGACATGCTAGAGCCGCAGCAGAATGAGGAGGAGGAGGAGGTGAAAGCAGAGGAAATGTTGCTCCTGACATTAAAGTGGGTGGCGAAGTTCATTGAGTTGTTGTAGCCAACTGCTAAATGGGCTTTCAAAGTGAATTTGTTGGCTGAGTGACTGGCAATTAGGCAGACAGTGCATCAGCAAAGTGAACGCCGCATTGGAGCTACTCAACTCAAGATGAATGCTGAAGTACGCTGCAAAGGATGTAGCTGCTACAGCAATGTAGAAGAGATTTTGTATCTGTAACTACTTTTACTACAAACGTATTGATAAATGGCATACAGTCAGACAGACGAACAGTCAAGCAGAAGGACAGAGCTAGATCTACGTCATCATCGTCCTGATCGTGATGGAGTGTGCAACGGCTCTTAGTACCCATAACATACATTTTGACTTTCCTATATTGTTTTAACTTCGACAATATTTATAAGTCAATGAGCAAAAGCGACCTGCATTATGTATATAAAAAAAAAAAAACTTAAACACAGTCCAAACATCATCATCTCTTAGGGTAACTAATTCCTTATATGCATGCAAATGCTTAAAGGCTAACATTAGCAGGATTCCTTGAATAGATTGAGTTAGCTCGGGTTATTATCTTGGCCAAGAACTCTTGGTAAGCTGTGATGAATGCAATTCAATCAAAGTTAGCCAACAAATGCTGACCAGAAGCAGCAAATAATAGCTGAGAACCCCTGACTCACTCACATCACCTCTCCGTCTCTTTCTTTCTCTCTCTCTCTCTCACCGTCTCTCAGCTGGTAGTTGGCGACACGCCGCAACGTTTAAGTGTAATTTTCTCCTTATTCAATTGAAGCATGTCCTTTGGGGTCGCAGAATGGGCCCGGATAAGGACAAGTCAGTGCGTTGCACTGAGTTAGTCGTCGACTTGCGACTTTCGACGTTCGACTTTCGACTTGCGTCGCAAGACTCGTTACAAATTCATTTCAGTGCCCGCTTTCACTTGAGATCGACATAATGGCCGTTCATTTGCGCTGCTGCCTGGAAATTGTATGAAATTCGTCTTCTTCAGGACAATTGCGGACGTGAGCCACAACTAAGGACACCGAAGATGAAAAAATTCTGAATCGAATGGCAGAAGAAATGCGAATGGAAATGGCAAGGGGAAAAGGAAGGGAAAGGGTAAGGGGAATGGGAAGGTGAATTTCTCATCTTGTGTGCTGTGTGCCATGTAATTTGCTCTCTTGCCATGTGCTTCATCAGAAAGGAAATTGAAAATTGCTGCTAATGGCTCTGCCACGGGGGCTAGTGGGCGTGCCCAGGCACAGTAAAGAAGCGAAAGCTGCACAAAAAATACCAAGTAAATTTAATGATTATGAAAAAAAGTAGATATATATATACAGATGAAGAAATGACACTATGAAAATGTGGGCGGAATTCATTTGAATCGCAATTTGCGCTTCTTGCAAGACCGAAGATCTAACGAAGCGTTAAGAAGATGCTAACAAGGCTGAAAACTGAAGTAAGAGGAAGCGCCTGACACGACGACAATGGACCCAAAAACCTGCTCATCGAGCTGATTTATGCATGCCGTAATATATTTGTGTTAATTCGTGTGTTCAAATTCCAATTAGCTGCCGACACATGAAGCTGGAGCTGCCGATGCGAGTCCTGGGGCACCAAGGGCAGGATGTCTTGCATGCAAGCGTGTGTAGGAATGTGCGAGAGTGGAAGAGATAAGCTAAGAGTTCTGCATACTCTATTCTCATTTTGTACGATCTTCCACTTGCCACAAACTTTGGCTTTGTCAGTAATGGAGATGGGAGCTACTCTTAAGGGAACTAAGTTTTAGATATTGATAGAAGAGGATCCCTGCAGTAGGCAATAAACTGAAGTCTTAGGGACTATAAAGTCTTTTAAAGTCTTGTGCTTTGCATTTAGTTCCTTCGCCAGTCACGGCTAGACTCGATAGATTGCTCTTCCCTTACAGAAGACATCTCACATACGTAAGCTTCACTGTACCTCACAGCTATATAATGTTGTTTACACTAAGCAATGAACACTTAAACAGACTTTAAGCGCTTTGCTCTTTTTATGTTGCTCCAAATAAATATTAATGAGAAGAACAACAGCTAACAAAGTGCCCCAAGCAAAGGTGAGCAGAGATGAGCAATAACAAGTCAGCCGAAAGTATAACTGAATCATCGTGCTTAGAATATACCAATATTGAAAGGAATTCACTCGATATACCAGAAAAACAAGCAGCAACTTACTTTACACTGCCAAATGTTCCCGTGGTTGGCAGCTGCGATGGTTCCACTGGAGATTACGTTGATAGCGAAAAGCGAATAGCTAATAGCGAGTTCTTCAAGTGCTTTTTGCTGCCCTATTAGTAGCGCCCCGGCAGCTGATAATATGCGACCCCAAATAAGTACAAAAATATATATGTATATATATATTTTGTTATATATGTATATGTGTGAAATCGACATCCATTGGGCAAGAATCTCACGCGCACTTCCATCGAAATTGATTTTCAGTTTTTCATTTCTTCATTTTTTTGTTCGATTTTTCCTTCGCTTTAATTGTCGAGCGTTACGAGTCGGCAGCTCCATTAAAAATGCTAATTAAGTTGCCCCAATGGCACATGTGTGTGCTACACCACAAATTTTTATCTAAACAGCTCACAAAACAACAACAACAACAACGACGACGACGACTACGTCTCAGCATCTCGTATCTAGGATCTGCCTATAAAAGATTCGTTTTATACATGCGGTAAAATTTGAAAATTTTTTAGGCGAAATTTGAACAATAAACAAAATCACAAAAACCAAAACATTTATCATTTCAATTTCTACTCTTTTTTATGCAGGCTCAAGCGGAGGAAAGAGGAGCGTATTAGCTGGGCTGATGCTTGATTATTGAGCAATGAAGAGGGTCATGCTCTGTAAGTCTAATCGTATATAGAACTGTAGAAGAGATCCAACTATATAATACCTCTCTCTATACATGAATATTCCTAATTTGAATAGAATATTGAGATATGAGTTTTTGTCTATTTCAGTCACATAGTAGAAATATACTATGTATATAAATATAGTCTAAATGACTATATAGCTAAGACAGTCCTTGACAAGTATCTGTCAGTCGGATATTGCATATTGCAAACTTGATTTGCTGATGGAGCTAACAAAATCTGATTTAAATGCTTTTTTATTTCAAGCCAAATAAGCAGAGGAGTGCCTACAGCGGCGCACAGTGTGTGGAGGGGCGGGGGAGGCGTGGCGCAGGGTAGGGGGTTCGCCGCATTACGCAAAGATTTCAACAGCTGCCGCGCTGAGGTTGACTTTTGAGGTGGGTGGCCATTTTGATTTGGCTAGAGGGCGAGTGCCGCTATATATGACTGGGCGGCGCACATGCACACAGCATATATATATGTGTGCGTATGGGTATGTGTGTCTGTGAGTCTGTGTGGGTGCAACACCATCAACAACTTGCGCAAATAGCATCATCATCATCAGACAACAATTGCCGTGTGTCAATGTGTGCGCTTGTGTGGGGGAGTGTGTGTGTGTGTATGTGGCTTCTCATGAAATTTTGGGGGACCGCACACAGTCAGCCCGATCTGTTCCGTTGCTTCTTGGTTTTGGTTGGTTAATGAAATGCTGAAAAACAATTAACTATAAATTAAACGCACAATTTTCAAAACAAAATAAACAGAAATAGCACAGCGCATCATTTTCTTATACTTTATTTTGTTGTTGCTTTGCCTCGCTTTGTTTTGTTTTGTTTACGGCATTTATTGGGGCGAAACATTTCATTAACTCATCTAGTGCTGCTGCCGTGGGCTGCTCCCCTCCAGGCGCATCCAGGCAATTAGGCAATCGCACTAGACCTGCTCTCATCTCGAATCCTTTCTTCTTATCTGCATCTCTTGCCCTCTCACTCGCTCCTCCCGTGGTCGTCGATCCCATAAAACCAAGAGCACAACTTCAGCCAAACAATAAGTCAGAGTGCAGTGCTCTGCATCGAGAGTGCTCTACTGAAAGATACCCTGTTCAAAAGTCATTGTCAATCGTTAACTCTTATTCATTGTTGTCATTGGCAACATTATTGACATGATTTTCATTATAATTGGCATCATCTTCAAAAAATTAAACATTGTTAATATCAGCATCATGGTCATTATAATTAGCATTTTCACAGTCATTTTTAAAATCATGATTTACTCACAAGCGTTATAATTAGCTGTGTCATTGATATTTTCATTAACAACAACAACAACAACAACAACAACAACAACAATAGCACGTTAGCTGCAAATCGAAGTGTCAGTCGCCTCATCCTCAATCCCTATACAATGCCCACTCCCAATCTCATTCTCATTCCCATTCCCATTCCCATTCACATTCTCAGCTCCTTTTATGGCTGGCGCACATGTGTGCAACAGACGCAGCAGCAGCAGCAGTAGCAGCAGCATCAGCCAACAGACAACAGGCAACGTGTGATGGGTGAGGGGTAAGGGGTGCAAAGGAAGGGGGTAAACGATGAGACAAACAGCGCTAAAAACGCTAAAGCAAAGTGCATGCAAATGGGCCAAGAAGAGGCAAAGCGGGCCCAAGGCGGGGCAAATGCATTTTGCAATTTGTTCAATTTGAGCATTAAGTGAACATTTTGTTTATACTTTAATCTGTCCGATCGGCGGGCCATATATATATGGCCAACTAGTTGCATGCTGCCATTAAATGCACTCTCAATAGCCGCTTAAGAATGCAGGCCCCAAAAAATTTGTTTAACCAAATAGCGTAAAATAAGCAAAGATTTTATATTTGTTTATACAACATTTTCAGCTCAGACAAGCGAAAAGCGACAGGCGACAAGACGACAGAGCGACAGAGCGACAGCCGACGACTAATTGCAGTTCAAAGATTGCGCATACGCCACATGCAACCGTGACTAATTCGCATTCAATTGCACTCACTGTGAACCGGCGAGGAGCGGCCTCTTGAAAGGATTAGCCCTCAAGTAGTGTGTGGTGGTAGAAGTAGTAGCTGCCGCTGACAGTGTCATAAAAGAACAGAAAGAAGGGACTACATAAACAAATCCTTTAACGGCGCTCATCATAAACAAATGAAGGAGTGCAGCAATGTGAGATATAAAAACAGTGATCCTGCAATCGGATATATGCCACATGCAGCGTAAGCCTTCAACGGCCATAAGTAGAGCTGTCGTTCAACAATTCTGAACGATATTTAGACTGGAGAGAGAAAAGTTGAGCTGCGAAAAGTAGAATATAATTGAGCAAAGTATTTTAGAAATGAGAGCTGCATATAGTTCATATATGATCTAACATGTTTATCACAAGCAATTCAAAATCACGCCTTAGTCTAGTGAAAAATCTATTGTAGCTATAGCCATCTCTAACTGGGCAAGATTGAGTTCTTTCTGGAGTGGATTGTATGACTAGTGCATATCCTGAACACTGTTCAGTGCACCTATTCTAATTATTCTACGTTTCTACATAGCTGACAATACATGCACGGACAAATACATATACAAACGCACACATACGCAAAATATGCTTGGACTTTAATGGGTGCTAAATTTTTGAAGAAATTTGGTTCTTGATGAACTTTCTTAATCCATTTTTCCAGAGCGACATCGACATATGATTATTGTACCAAGTGAAAGTGCATATTATTTGAAAAACCTTTCGCAAGACCTATGCCGTCTGTTCCCAATGAAAGTCAGACGGATAGACGGATAGATTGCTTAAACGACTCAACCGATCATCCTGATCAAGAATGTCCATAGTTTAAGGAGTCTATGTTATTACGTTATGTTATTATGTTATTACTATTATCATGATCGTTCTTATTTTCATTTCAATTTCCAATATTGTTTACCAATATCTTAGAATAAATACTACATTGTAAAAAATATTTTAAAAATTGCATAATTGCATTGCATCTAAACACTTTTCCAGCAGCTGTCGATTAGACTGAACTAAATAAATCACTTGTTTTTTGGATTTTCAATATAGCAAGTTTGTGTTTTTGCTTAGACAACTCGAATGCTCAGCATATTATTTATCTTTCGCTAGTTGGGCAAAAGAATGAATGATCCATTTCATTGATCGTATCTGGAGCACTTCCTGTGCTGGCGCGAAAACTGAATTATGGCAAACAGGGCAGCAGGCGGGGGGCGCCACGCGTGTGTCTTGGCTCGCAGATACCCGCCCAGACACATATTGACACAAGTAATTACAACTGTCAATTGATTTTAGTGTCCCCAATTTCGTGGTCGTAGCTCTCAGCTCTGGGCTTTTAGCTAGAGAATGCGAGCGAGCATCGAGTCGGATCTATTGTTGACACAGTTGCCAGACGCTAGACATAGAGAAAGGGCTGCTATTTGGGCAGAGAGGCAGGCAGGCCGAGAGTTGAGGCTCAGTTCATCGATCTATATTGCAGATAGATATGAAAACACAATTTGTAACTCGAGCCGAATTTGTTGCTCCTAAAGTGTTTGCTGTGATCAGGCGATTGCCTGATCGTCCGACTTCTGCCATTTGTTTGTTTGTAAACATGAATTGTGGAAATTGTCGCCGTTTGGCACTTGAGCCATGTCCTTGTTGTCGTCAGCCACCAGCTGTGCGGCTAAGGACATAGCCACAGACAAGTCCCTGCTACACTTCCAGCCGCTGATCTTGCGAAAGCGCATTGCAAACTGCATTTGAGTGTGTGCGTGTGTGTGTGTGTGCGTTTTAGTCCGACATTTGTGGGTCAGAGACTGTGCGCCCGTCTGAGGCTGACACATTGAAGCACTTCTATGCCGACACTGAGTGCCCAGCGCCGACGTCGTCATCATCGTCATCATCATCATCATCATCATCATCATTGATGTTCTTCCTCTTCTTCTGGCTCTTTTTTGCAATTCTTTCGGCCCACACGCGTGGAACACTTCAGTGGAACGGATCTTGAGGCACTTCCCGCTTGATCTGCCTGTCATTTCTGAAGTAGAGTTTGAAAAGCCAAACGTAGCTCAATTTCAAAATGAGGTTAGTTTTGCATCAAGACTTTCTTTTGCTAGAAATGTTATGCTATCAGAAATGTAATGCTAAATGGCTTAGATGATCAAAGCAGAACTTTGCATTACCATTAATCGTTTTGTGGATATATTAGAAATCCCATTTAATATTCTATACCTTAGTATCTCGAAAATATCTGGGTCATATTGATTTCATTCAGTGTATACGCTTCATGGCTCTCTATCACTCAAATTCTATCTATCTATAATTCTTTCGCAGAGCCATAATATATATATAGTATTCTTAAAATGGAATCAATAAGGTTAATCTGCTTTATTTTAATAACAAACAAGTAAGAACGTTGCAGTCGGACGTTACCGACTGCGGAATACTCATTCACATCCCATCAACAATTTAGTAGTTAAGTTTCGCTCTAATACTGTAGAATATACAGGTTTTTCAGATTTGTCACGCCCCTACTGGGCGTAGACACCTCATTTTTGGTCAGTTCTTAAAACGAGATGACGGTACCCTAACTGCAAAGTTTAAATGCTTACCCTCAAAAAAATGTGAAAATTACAGGGTATTTTTCGATATGCCACGCCTCTAAAGAGGCTACCAGTAACTCAGCTATCTAAATTTTAAGCTTCTAGCTATTATACTTTAGGAAATATAAACTTTTGCGGTTTGCCACGCCCCCTGTGGGCGGATATATTATATCATATATAAATTTGAGGTGTCTGGAATCAATAGTGTCCAAAATATAGCAGAATATAAAAAATCACTATATCTTCAGTCCCGATTCGCCACACCCCTAATGGGCGTAGACGTATATTTTGTCTTTAGACTTTATAGAATCATAACATTAGCTGACGTGCAAATTTCAGCATTCTAGGCTTACAACTTTAGGAGATACAGTTTGATCCGATCCGCCATAGCTCGTGATCTTGAATTAAGCTTTCTAGCTCTTTAACTAACATGATTTCTGGTATATCGGTAAATGCATTTTCCGATTTGCCACGCCCCTAGTGCGCGGATCGGGAAAATTTCAACACTTTATAAATCGGAGATATACACGAGTATGTGTTCCAAATTTCAAGTCTTTAGCTTCAATAGCGCCGAAACAAATTGCGTTCATGCGGACAGACGGACAGACGGACGGACGGAGAGACGGACAGCAAGACGGACATTGCACAAAACCAATATACTGATTCACTTTCGTGAATGATTATAAAAAATATATTAACAGAACTTTATACTTCATTCGTGAAAATGTGTTCATAATGCGTTCGCTGTCGAAAATTTTTTAATTGAGATGAACAAACAACTCGTTTTACGAAGTACGTTTAAAAAACTTGCGATTACGACGTGTCTCGTATGTGTCGTATGTATTTATTTTATTATATATTATTTTCTTTATATAATTTGATACTGTTTCTCTTTTTTGTCACATTTTCATATTTTTTGTCACCCTCGAGCACTCGAGAAAATTTGACTTCTAAGGAAAAACTGTTTTCAATTCTGTTTGATTATTTTCATATTTATTTGCATAAAGATTTTAACATATATTTACATACTACTACAACTTAAAGCTACTAAAGCTATCAGCTAGAGAATCGCTCTAACACTCTCTCTCGATAGGGAATCTTTATCTTTATCCCTCCCTCTCTCCCACCCACTCTCCTCTCTCAGTCTCTCCCACTGAGAACCCACATCGATTGCTATCACAAAGAGCAAAATTAAAGAAATACTCAATACTCTCAATCGATTTCCACATTCTCCTCGCAGTCTTCGGTGGCCGAGTGATTGCTGTCGGCGCCGCTTTCCACGCACAGCGCCTGCGCCGTCTGTCCGGGACTGGGATTGCGAGCCGGTGAGGAGGATGCCGACGAGCCGTTGATATAGCTGGTGGAGAGCGCGCTCGGCTGGCTGCTTGGCGGCGGGATGGGCTGCGGCACCTTTGGATGCGGATAGAAATACGGAAAATGCACCTGGGGCAAGGGCAAGCCGCCATAGGCCAGTTGCAGCTGATGCCGGTAGATGTTGAGCAAAGCCGGATCCAGGCCATGTGGGTAGGCAGAGGCAGCCGCTGCTGCTGCTGCTGCTGCTCCAGGGCTCATGTAGGCCGTGCTGCCATCCTCGCGCACCAGCACCTGGACGGGCACACGTTTGGTGGCGCTAAGCAGCGCTGCCTCATGCTGCTGGATTTGCTTGCGCTTCGTCTTGTAGCGGCGGTTCTGGAACCAGATCTTCACCTGTGTCTCGGTGAGCCTCAGCGTCTTGGCCATCTCACTACGCTCCGGCCCAGATAGATAGCGCTGCTGGGCAAAGCGACGCTCCAGCTCAAAGACCTGGGCGTGGCTGAAGGCAGCACGCGAGCGCTTCTTGCGGCTGAGTGCAGCGCCGCTCAGGCTATCATCGTGGGAGAGCGGCGAGCCGCCACGTCCATAGCCGCCTGCGCCGCAGGAGGCAGGCGAACTGCTCAGCGGCGGCGGCGAGTCGCAGTCTGCAAGGAAAGCCACAAATTTGCAAAAAGTTAACACAAAGGACTTCAATTAGGAGGGAAATTGCAAACAAAGCTCCATGGAGGCCATTAGTGAGGCGATAATAGAGTCCATTAGCTAACAAAGGAAAGGCTAAAACTCACCGGAATCGTTGCTCGTGCAGCGTCTCATGTCAAGGGGTGCCGCCGCGGCGGACAGAGCGGCGCCAAAGTAGCTCAATTTGCGTTGCAATGAGGCAGAGGCGGTCGAGTTGGCAGTGGGGCTGCCGGAGGAGGAGCTGGTCGGGTTGTTGTTATCCAGGGCATAGAACTGCAAGTAGCTCGACGGCTGGGCACTGGCAGCCTGCTCCTGGGCCAGCTTGTAGAGATTGAGATCGCGACAGCACGACTTATTGCTCACTTGCAGCTCCAACTCGGGCTCCGGATCGGATATGCGACGCGCGGGCTGACTGCGCGTCAAAATGTCGTTGATCGAGAAGGGCGTAGTCAGAGTCTTGCTCAAGCCCGCTAATGAGGCGCCGGCACTCGCACTTTCCATATTCAACATGATTCACTTAACACACCAACTCTATATATGTTGTATATATATCAGATATATATCTATCTGCTCTTTATGTAATATTAATCACTTCTTTTTCGTCTGCTCGTCTCGACGGCTGCGTCACAAATGCGCTCGACTGCCGCGCCGCGAGCGCTCTTTAAATAACTGCAGCCTGAATGGATCATCCCAGAGAGAGAATCACTCACATGCTGCTCCATATGGCACACTCAAGTGCGGCGACTGCTGCTGCTGCCGTTATTGCTCTTCTTGGTGGTGGATTCTGTTCTATATTAAGACTTTGAGCTAGTTGCCGCTCGGCTCGCCCATTGGCCGGCCGTTGGGCCTCACATTTGAGTTTGCTCTCAAGTGAATTGTAAACAAATGAGACTGGAAATCTTTGCGTTATTTTTGGTAGTGCCTGCATCCTGTTTATTGTTTATAAATGTGTTAACTATTGTGTAATTGATTCAGGCTTCAACTAGGTACAGTTCGAGCTGGCTCTGAGACGCAGTTTTCTTTTCACGTTTGATTTGTTTAGATTTCAGAGAATTATGCAGAAATGTCTTGAAAGGGAAAAAAACACACTGCACTGACTTGAAGTAAATTTAATGGTGCCTCATCAATTCCAAGTATTTTCACATGTTTACATTTTCTTAAAGTTGTATTTATTTAGTTTTAACCATAGCATTTTAAATGCGGTTTATAAATCATTTTATATTCTATAGTATCAACAATATAATAAAATTTTATTGTAATTAAAATATTACCAGGTACCCAGAATTCTGTCCATTCAAGATAAGACTTTTTGATAAAATCTTATGCCTGATTTAGAAAAATGTGTTCCCTTGATAATTTGTCAAATTTGATGTCTTATCTACTCAATTTATGCCTTCTTTTCATTTCAATGATTAAAATAATAAACCAATATCAACTCTCCAAAAGCAACTCTCTAAAGTCTAGCCAAATCTCTATAAATACTCAACATGTCTTAGACACTTATTTCACATTTTTCAGGCTCTTCTTATAGTACCTTAAAAAGCGGCAACAGTTATGTGGCTGTGCTCACTAAAATCTCATTTCAAAGTACCGTTTGAGCACATTTTCAAAGAGGACGTCTGCCATTGGCCAATTGCCGCCGTCACAAATTCACAATGGTTTCCGATTGGTCCGAGCGGCAAAATGGCTGCGCGCATACAAAGCAAGCTCGCCAGCTTGAGTGAGATGCTCCCGAAGAGAGAGAGAGAGAGCGCGAGTGCGAGGAGCGAGTGAATGGATGTCAGAGCGGAACAGATGCTCTCTCTTGCGCTACGGGTGGGGGATGCTTGCGCTTATTCTCTGCTACACTTCACACCTTCGGGCTATAATCTTTTTATTGCCAATTCAATGACTCTTAATGCCAATGGGCTGCTGTCGCTGCTGTTGCTGCCGTTGCTGCCGTTGCTGCCGTTGCTGTTGCCGTCGCCTCGGGCAGCCGAAGTCAAAGTCAGCGACGGCGGTCGCAACAAAAGGAAGCAAAAGCAACGTGTGGCTCGAGCCTGAACCCCTCGAAAATGTGATGAACAGGGTATAAAGTGCAAAGGTATGTAACAGAGGAGCATTTAAAGTGTCTAAATAGGGAAATATAAAGAAGATCAAGCAACAAATCTTCAGAATTATTAAAATTAATTTTATATAATAACAGGACTTAAGTTTATAAATCTATAATCATAGCAAATATAAATTAACTGTCCTCTGGGTTCAGCAATACTCTAAGCACGAATTTTCTTTGGTATCTTCTAGTCGTGTTTACCCCATTAGAGCACGCTCACATGTCCTGCTGCTGCGATTATTGTTGCTGTTGTTGTCGTTGCGGTCAGAATTGAGTAAGTAAGTAACCAATTTTCAAGTGCGCTCAAAGTGTTGCAGTAGGGGTTGAGGCTTGCGGGTTGGATAGTTGGTGGGTTGAGGGTTGAGTGCGGGGAATGCTCGTTATAATGATTTCAATTGAATGCATTTCAATAATACTCGAGTAATTAGTATAATGATGCTTGCCACGCGTTCGCCTTTGTCCCAGCACATTCACTGAATGGCAGAGCTCATTTTTTTGTTGGCACTGCTGATGCGATTATCTGCAAATAGTTTATTGACACACCAAACAGGTATTAGATTACAAAGAACTGAATCGAATGATGAATAGAGATTTTCAATTAACTTGACGGAGTTTGTTTGATTTCGTGCACCCACCACCACCACTCGGCAGGAGACATTGGCTCGTCTTCCTCGCTGTCAGCTCTGTTGTCGATTTTGTTGGTATTCGATTCGCTTTAATGGTTTATCAAAAAGCACTTCAATTGTTTGCTCAGCATTGCTTTACTTGTGCATTAACATTGAGAGTATTTTGTAAGTAATATTTAAAGCGTTCTTTAAGCCAATATTATGAAATTTGAGCCATATTGCGTTCGCTCGTCGTTTGATTGATTTTCGGCAAGTGTTCCTCCGTGTGTTTGCTTTGAGGACACAAAGCTAACATCTCTGAGTGAGCTATGGATTCATCATTTCCTTGTTTAATTGCATTACTCGAGGAGAGACAGCTTTGGCGGATAAGAGAAAACTATAAATGAATACGCTTTAATTGTTGAAAATAATTTTTCATATTTCCGAAGTTTCAATTTATGCGCACAATCCACATAGGCGGTTATGCTCTGCTTGCATTCAGCTTGCACTGCTTTTTAGCATCCACACTTTGACTGCTTGTGCACTTTTGTGTTGCACTGCTTACGTGATGCTTGGCGAACAAGCAGTATTCAGCATTTATTCCGTTACAATTCAAACAAAAAAATGATTTGAATCGACTATTCGATTAGAGCTACGTCTTAATAATCAAACCAATATATAAACAATAATATATAAAATAGAAAATTATAGAATAGAGTGAAGAATGACCGACTGAATGAACGAAGCAGTGAATGAAAAAGTGGTAAGAATTCAATATTGAATTTATAGATGGACTTGTAGAGGAGCTGAAACTTCTACAATTTGCTGTGCACCAATGAGAAATACTTGCTTGCGTCCCGACAGATGATCAACACAAGGCGAACATATATGTGTGCTTTACTTAATATAAAACTAATGATTTGGAATACGATATGATATAGTGAAACGATTCCAGCGATTTCAATATATAAACTGATATTGTTTACATATTTCCTAATAGTAAATAAGAAGTTAAATTAAAGTAATTAATCTATTGCTATACATCTATATCGATAGTGATAGATCCATACTTCCCTCTGTATATATAATATTTATAGGTATAGGTGTGTATTTCATCTACCCATTAGACTCTGTTTACAGGTGCTTGAAGTGCAATAGGATATTGAAGGCGGAAGGAAATCAAATTCCATTTCAAGCAGACGTTGTTCGACGAAACGAAAAGACGACAATCGAAATCAAATTCAAATTGAAGCCGGGATTTGAGTCACTCGAGTGGTATTTTCCACAGGCCGTAAATCAAATGCTTTTAAACGACACGATCTTCACTTTTCGTATACAATTACTCAATTAATTTGAATATAATTGTCACAATTTTCCACTTGAAACGCCGCGCAGCAGAATTGATGGAAATAAAACAGAAACATTTAACCCGATATATATGTATACGTGGTATACATATATACATAGTAGAGACTCTATAGAGTGGAAAATGTAAAATGAGCTCGCGGTTTTTATGTCCACATCAAATGGAAATGAACAACTCAATGAATAAATTCAGCTTCCTCTTCTTCTGTTTTTCTTTTCTTTTTGATATAATGTCAAACTCTTTGGGATATTTGTTGTTTGGGATGAATCCACTTGACAGAGCAAAGATTAAAGACGAGGCGCCCACTGACAGCCGAAAGGCGCAAAGGAAAAGCCAAAGGAAAATCAATTGGAAAATTACGCAATTCGAATGCCATTGTTGTTAATAAATCTTAATTTGCTTACCTAACGCTCACTTTGGCGGCTTCTCGCGGCACAGTTTTAATTGAGGAAATGCAAATGAAAGCGGTGAAAGCAGCCAAAGAGAGAGGAACAGAGAGAGGAAGAGATAGAGAGAGTGAAAGAGAGAGAGGGTAGCTGCGGCTTGCGTCTGCGGCTTGTGGCGCCTTTGATCCTTTGACGCAACATGAATTAAACGGCGCTACAAGCCCAACCACAACGCATCCATCGCTTATCTCACAGATTCCATGTGATATATGGGTAAATGACAAATTTTCCACTTGAGCCACGGTCTAGACTCCAGACGACGACGACGAAGTCGGCGAAGACGAAGACGTCGCAGATATTGTAAGACGAAACCTTAATGTACACAGCGTTATTTCCAGCTTCGATCCGTTCTTCTTGCTCTTGTTCTTGCTCTGGTCAGTGTGGTCCATTAGGCAACATTTAGAGGTACTTGACATGCCTCGGTTCAGCCCAAGCAGGGCGCAACATGTCCTTTGGGGGCGTTTTGTTTGCCACTGTGCTGACCACGCCCCCGCGAGAGTTATTGATCTCCTTGAAAGCATTTAAGAATGAACGATGAGAATAATAATTAATGATGGAGACATGGAATACTTGAATAAGTATCTGAATATAGAAACATGTGAACAACGAAGAGTCTGAATATAGAAGAAAATGAACAAACCAAATCTGAAAGAAAAAACATCGAGAGAGCTGAAAAAATTAGTATAATAATATCTCATTGTGATTGATATTTAAGAATTTATCATTAAATCTACTTAGATCACTTTCATTTCCATGCTGTATACCTTTCAAAAGTTATCAAAGTGATAGAGTTTATATTACCAGAGGGCGATCTCTCGGAGTTTGCCCTATGATTGGCCCTATATGTGCTGGCAGCCTGTCATAATTTTATCTAAATCCACGACTGATGCTCTCTGATTGACATTTGACCCGGGACAGCGCCCCAAAGCCGCCCCAAAAGTTCAGCCTGTCAAAAATGCTTCACAGCAGCAAAGAAAACAAAAAAGAGGAAACAAAAAGTGTGATCAGCTGCACTTGCTTCGTTGCCCCGTTGTTCCGTTGCCCCCGGCCCCTGCCCCTGCCCCAGCCCTTTGGCCTGTGTGGCATGTGTTTGTGGAGTAATTGATATGTGGCACTCCAGCACCACAGCACCACAGCAACCACTGCACCACCGAGTGGCAGCGGCAACTTTGCCCCAAGCACACACGCCATGAAATATTAGCCCGCCCTGTCATAAATGTCTGCCAATGTATCTGTGTATCTGTGTCTCTGTTTAGCTGTATCTGTATCTGTAGCTGCCACTGCAATTGTATCTGTATCTGTGGCTGTGGCTCTGCCTGTGGCTGTGGCTGTGTCTGTTGTAAAACATTTTACAGTTGCATTGGCTGCCACTTAAACGTTTCATAAAAGCAACCTTTGTAATGTCTGCGATGCAGCGCCCCAATCCTCTCCCTTTGCCTACTCTTCCCGTACCCTAGCCCCTCTCTCCGCTCGCTCAACCCTTTTGCAAAAGGAAAACATTTCATTGTGGTTTTCGTGTTGGTTTCTCGAAAAATAAAAACGGAAATTGTTTTTGGCGTTTTTCCTCATTTATTCATAAAACTGATCGTTGCGTTTTGATAAAATTGATTTATGCGGCGATCGACAACAATTATACGCAGATGCGGTGCCTAATGGATCGGTGGCAGCTACTCGGTTACTCGCCTGCTCGCCTCCAGCACACATCCAACTATATATGTATATAGACGTATATGTATATATCGAGGAATCGTGGAACTGGCATGGGCGAGCACTTTGTTCAGGCAATTATTAAATGAAACTCAAAGGCAACCCAACAGCAGCTGATGCTCTGTAATTGATCCTCATTGAGATCAAAGTGAAAAGCTGCTGAATGAGAATCACTGAGAGACAGAGAGAGAGAGAGAGAGAGAGAGAGAGAGAGAGAGAGAGAGGGAGAGAGAGAGAGAGAGAGAAAGACAGAGAGAGTATTCCTTTTAATCCAAATGCAAAGCACAGAGAGCGTCTTGCTAAGGAACAAACTTATGATGTAGATGTAGAGCAGAAAGATCCTTTCGAATCTTGAGTATGGTAAAAGATAATACTCATATTGAGAATCACAAAGAGCGGCAGCTGAACAGGAATGTCAGAGAGGTTTATCAGACAGTATAGATGCCTATATTAATATACTGTTAGTTCAACACCAGGTTTTCCCTTATGGAAAATGTTCTTCAGGCCCAAAAATCGTCCTCATATTCCGTTTCGTTCTTAAACTTTATTTATTGTCCAGTAGTATGTTTATATATATACAAGAAGGTACTAGAGTTATGAGGCATTTCCATTGGCTAAAACGTAAGATCTGCATAGGTTGCAATAAGTTAGAATTTTCTCTATTGATAGGGCTGCTATTGCAGCTGCAGCTGCTGGCCGGTAGGTGGCCACATCATGTGGCTGGCCAGCGGTGGCGGCGGCAGTGGCAGCGACGTCGACTGCGACTGCGTCTGCGACTGTGAGGACTCTGGCTTGAGCTTCAGCTGCTTGGCGAAGCATTCGCCGTCGATGTCGCCGCGTTTCGATTTGTAGCGTCGATTCTGGAACCAGATTTTCACCTGTGTCGCGGATAGATTCAGCTTCTGCGCGATTATCTCTCGCTCGGCTCCAGTTAGGTATTTCTTCAAGCGGAAGCGGCACTCCAGCTCCAGGACTTGCGCCTGGGAGAAGAGGACACGCGGTTTGCGTTTCATGCGGGGCTTCCCAGAGGCATTTGTGCTATTGTTGTTGTTGTTATTGCTGTTGCTGGTGCTGTTGTTATTGTTGTTGTTGATGTTGTTATTATTATTGTTGTTCTTGCGCAACTCGGAGCGGGAGGATGTCACCTGGCTGTCCTCTGAAAATGGAAAATTGAAAGGAGTGTTAGGCATTAAGGAAGAGGAAATTATAGAGATAACGATAATAAATATACTATCGAAAGCAATCTATAAATTGAAATATGAATTTATCAAGAATGGATGAAACATCTATTCGAGTCCCCCTACAAGCGTCTTTCGGCTATAACTACAGTACTCTGAGTGTCGTTATATCCAGATCCTACTGTGCATTGGTTCTGTACTTAATCGCTTGGATCCCCTAAATTATAAAAGTGATCGTTTGACGGAAGTCGGACTGCTATTGACAATTTGAATAAAACAAAATTCTATTTTGATTGCGCTTATCTATCTAATATTAATAATAATAATCAAGATCTGGAATAGAATGATAGACTAATGCTATGATAAATTTAAAAATACTTGATTTCTGACGCTGATCCTTAAAGGATAACAATCTGACCAGCTTCTACATTTGATCTACCCAATTTCACTCAATTACAGGGTATTTCAGGGTACTCACTTTTCTTTGCGCACTCCGTTGTGGCGTTCATGTGCCGCGGGTCGAGCAGTCGCTGTGCTAGGCCGTTGCCATTGGCCAGCTTGTGGGTGGGGGCCAGAGACTCCACCTCCGTCGAGCTGTTCAGATCGAGTGTGGGCGAGGGCGTGACATAGGGCGTGGGTATATACTCGCTTTTGATGGCCGTGTTGGGCGCAATAATTGCCGAGGGACTGGCGTACACATCCGACGCATTGTAATTGTAGTTGTAGTTGCTCTGGTAGCCCCCTGCAGTGGGCGTGGCATAGAACTGAGAGGCGCTCACATTGTAGGGTGGCTGATAGCTCTGATGGGGATGCGGATGCGGATGTGTATGTGGATGAGGATGTGGATGTGGGTGGGCATGCTGCAGCATGTGACTGGGCATGCCATAGTCCTGGTGATAGCTGGCGTAGAGCTGATGGTGTCCATGCGACGACGCCGGCGGCGGCAACAGCGGCGACAGCGCGGATGCTGCCAACGGATCCTGCTCTGGCTCGAGAAGATGTGACTGCAGATGATGCTGCTGCTGGTGCTGCTGCTGGAGTTGAAGCTGTGCGAGCTGCGCCTGGCTGGCCTGCTCGAGTGGATGCTGTAACTGTTGATGTTGCTGCTGCTGCTGCTGCTGCTGCTGCTGCTGCTGCTGTTGGTACTCAGCGGCGCCATAGAGCGCGGAGGCGCTGCAGGACAACGAAAGGAAGAAAAAACGAAAAGTGAATGCTGAGTTCTATTGGCCTGCTTAGCACATGTTGCATTCCGGCCGCGTGTCCTGCTGGCTCTACATATCCGGCCCCTTGGTGACATCATTTCATGCCTCATCACAATTACTGCACATGCGAATCACACATGTTGGCCAGGACGCAGGCAGCAGCTCAAGGTCCGGCGCGGCGCCTGCCTCGTTTGTCTCGTTTGCTTCGTTTGCCTGCCTGCCTCGTTCTCTGACTCTGACTTTGTTTTTCTTATTGTTAAAACTTTGCCTGGCTGCGGCTGCGGCTGCATTTTGTCTTTGTTTTCCGTCTATCGCCTTTCGTCTCCCGTCTCTGGCCTCTTGTACAAATAACAATGATTTGTCCTTTTAGTCCTATTTGCAATTCATGCTGCTCATATGTTTTTATAGGATTTCTTATACTATAACTCTCTCGCTCGCTCTCTCTCCTATCTATCTCTTCGCTCGCTTATCGTTTCCTCAGCCTAAAGGTTAGCATAATATTATTGTTTCGTGGAAAATTGGTAGAAATTAATTTCCTTGGCAGCCTTATTAAAAATAAATAATATAAAATACACAAGACCAAATTTGGCTTGTCCAAGACGCAGATTTGTAGAAAGGTTCGCTGACAACAGGTAGATGCACCAAGACCTTATTATGCTATAGATACTTCTTTTCTTATATACTACTATTGTAGTATAAGACCTGTCTTCCATTATGTCTTATATTATAGCTTTTCTACTGAATATATGCCTTATCATGATCATCTAAACAGTCCATTGTCTCACATACTATATTATATCAGAGCAAAACCAAAGAAACTTTGAGATTTTACAGAAACATTTTAAAAGTACAACATTATAGATATTTTATAATTCTGTATAAAATAGTATAAATAATTTTACATATATTATGTTATATTTTTTTTTCGAAATCATCATCTAGTAAAGCTACAACAAACAATTAAATAAAAGGTAATATTTCAACTTCTAATTAGAACTAATATTTACCCAATTATGAAAAATATCATATTTTATGATTGAATATATTTTCTAAAGCTGTATCATATTCCAGTTACATTGTTAGACAATCTCATGCCCAGCATAGGATTCTCCTATTCTGCGAACTGTATGTTCTTACCTCTCTAGATGGCCATAGGCGCCATCGTATGCCTCCGTTTGATTGACCATATTCAGTATATCCTTGACCGAGAATGGGGTTGTGTTTAGCGCATCCGCATTGGTCAGGCTGCTGGGGCTGGGCGTTTGATTGTAGTCATAGTAGACGGTAGATTGTGCCTGGTGCTGATGATGTTGCAACATTTCTTTGAATTTGATTTTAAATTTTTGTATTATTTACTCTTCCTTTTTTTTTTGGTTTGGTTTCTCTGTTTGTTTGGCTTTGCCACAATTTAAATCACTCGAGTGGGTCGCACTTTAAATTAAAATAAATACAGCAATTTGCCAAAATGCACTTGACTCGAACGGACTCGAGCGACACTTGACGATGCGAGAGAGAGGGGGAGGGCAGCAGCGATAATGCCTAGGTGCCAGGGGTTGGGGTGCTAACGTATTCGTCTTATTTGGCTGTGTAAACTTCAACGATGCGCCGTTCCGCTGCGCACTCGAGCGTGTCCTCAATTTGTCAGCGCGTTTTTCGTACTGAATGAAAATTGAATCTTTGCAGGCGCTGGCCAAACACCCACACAAACTCGCATGCACACATACGCATCTATGTTGCCTCCTCAAGAAAATGGCGGATCTATAGCCAATCACAGCGCAGCACAGGCCAAGCAGCTAAATGCTAGTGAGCCGCGTGCGTGTGTGTGTGCGCGTGTTTGTCTTGTCCCTTCCCTCTCTTACTGTTGTTGTTGTTTGTTCACAGCCTCTTCATGCAGATTTAATTTCGCTGCTTGAACTTAAGTATGTGTATTTATTACTGCAAAGTCCTTAAGTCATTTTTCTACACAAAAATATACATACAAATAATATTCCATGTTAATTGGCGCTTTTGAATCACTGATCTGATTTCAAGTGGAGCTCAAGTGCAGAATTTCGCACACTTGACTCAATAAACAAATCTTTGGTAGAATGAGTTTTAAAGTGTCACGGTAAAAATGAGGTATTGTAGCTACAAATAAATAAAATAATAAGTTTTAAAAAAAAAATTGAAAATATGAGTTATATAAAATATAAATATTATAACTACATATTATTATTTATTTATTCAAATAATATTATAATGTGCAAGGAAAAAATAATTTGAATTTAACCACACCATAACGAAATAAAAGTACGAATAGAACATTACATATTATTATTCATTTATTCAAATAATATATAATATAAATTTAACAGATATTGTATTTTTTGTCAGTTACTTTGAATTTTTAAATTATTTTTTGCCTTTGCCAGCACTAAGCAGTGATGTATACGCGAAAACTATCGCGTGTATTGCGCATCGATATATCGATTATCTTGCAGCATACCTACCCAGTATAAAACTGTCGTTCATCCCTAGCTAGTATACATTTATTTCGTGGTACTCGTTGTAAAAGTTGGACGCAACTGCGCGTCATCCGCGCAGTAAAAGTAATTATTTTTAATTTGTGCTTAAACTAAGTATTTTATAATAAAATACATTTGAGATAGGTAAGTTATGCTCCTTTGCATATAGTAAATTATTGAATTTCGTATTTTTACGTTGATTATAATCAATGTGATAACTAAAAAATTGATGCCTCGGCACGCGTGAAAAATTTCCCAGTTTTTTTCACTTCTAAATTTTGTATGCGTCTGCATTTTTGATGTGGTTTGACATTTGTAAACAAATATCTAACCGCATCCAGCTTGCTTGCAAAAAATCTAACTTAAACTGATTTTCCCATCTTTGAATTTTTTTTCATCAGCACACACACAAAGCAGATACAGAAAATTCTATTGATTTCTACGCTCGTCCAAGATGGCGGACGACGAGCAATTCAGTTTGTGCTGGAACAATTTCAACACAAATCTGTCTGCTGGATTCCACGAATCGCTATGTCGTGGGGATCTGGTGGATGTTTCGTTGGCTGCGGAGGGGCAAATCGTGAAGGCGCATCGTTTGGTGCTGTCCGTCTGCTCGCCCTTTTTCCGCAAAATGTTTACGCAAATGCCATCGAATACCCATGCCATCGGTAAGTACCGAAACAAAACAGAAAAAACAGAAAGCAACTAGGAAGCAGTTGCCATGCAAGCAAATTCTTACATATTTCTCGAAATTTGCAGTTTTCTTAAATAATGTCAGTCATTCGGCATTAAAGGATCTGATTCAGTTTATGTATTGCGGCGAAGTGAACGTTAAACAGGACGCATTGCCAGCCTTCATAAGCACAGCAGAGTCGCTGCAAATAAAGGGGCTGACAGATGTGAGTATAAACCCATATACCTTAGCATTATACGAGAAGAGAACATCAAGCGCTGTTCGCGCGCGCAATACATACAAAGCACACACACACACACAGTAGGAATTGTCTGTATAAGAGCTGGTTTGACTGTACTCAGTTATAAAACGAAACACGCTACATACAGAGCGTTCACGCGCGACAGAGATGGCATGAGTATGCCACTGTTGACTGTGTATTTGTTTCGCTCTCTTTGCCAGCTTTAGATGGTATCAATATGCGCGCGTTTTGGTGGTTGTTTGCTATACCCTAACAGAGAGAGATAATCGCGCTTTTGTCTTGAAATATGTAACAAGTAGGTGGCAGAAGCGTGCGCGCGTTTTGGTGAATTTTTGCTATACCTATGCAATAAGAAATATCATTCTAAATTTGTATTGCTATTTGCAATACATATGAGGGTAAATTCTGTATATTTATATTTATTTAAAGATATTGATATAACTAGTCAACTAAAACTATAATTTAATAGCCTACAAAAAGTAGTGGCTATATGAGTATTTGGATTGGTTCATATGGTTTTCTCTATTGTATATTAAATGTATGTCAAATGTTAGAATATTTAGGCGCACAGTTAACCCTTGTTCTCTTCTCATGTGTGCCAGCCATATGTAAACATTGTTGAATTTTCCAGAATGATCCTGCGCCGCAGCCCCCACAGGAACCCACACCCCCACCAGCCGCACCTCATGTACAACAACAACAACAACAAATCCCCGCCCAGCGTGTACAACGTCAACAGCCTCGTACCTCTGCCCGGTACAAGATTGAGACCGTTGACGATGTTCTGGGCGATGACAAGGCCACCACACAAATCGTCATCCAGACAACAGCCGCACCACAAGCCACCATCGTACAACAGCCCCAGCAACAGCAGCAGCAGCAGCACATACAAACGCAGCAGCTGCAGACGGGCACCACAACAACAGCTACGCTGGTGTCGACAAACAAACGCGCGGCCCAACGGGGCAGTCTGATTGGCTCAGGTGCTGTAAAGCGCTCAAAGACATCCACCACAACCAGCACCGCCGCCGCCAACGTAATTGACCCACTGGAATCGACAACGGATACGTCTGCGAATGCCACAACTAGCACACAGCAGCTGGGAACCCAACAGATAACCGTGCAGACAACTGTGGTGGCCGCAGACACGAAAGTGCATCAGGTGCGCCAGCAGCAGCAACAACAACAACAGCAGCAACAGGCGGCCGCTCAAGAGGAAGCTGAATATATTGATCTCCCAATGGAATTGCCCACAAAGTCAGAGCCGGACTATAGCGAAGAGCATGCCGAGGTAGCGGGCGATGGCGATACGCCCTACGTAGAGGATGATGCCTACGGCGACATGCGCTATGATGACAGCTATTTCACCGAGAACGAAGATGCAGGCAATCAAACTGGTGGTAACACGAGCACCAGCATCGCAGCCACCACGTCAAAGGCCGTTGTCAAGCAGCAGTCGCAGAGCTACAGTGACTCTTCGTTTGTCGACACCGGCGCGGATCAAGGCAACACAGAGGCTCAAGGTTGGTTGACATTTTTACTTTTGCCCAATCCAGTCATCGACTGTCGATGGGCTATCATTAGGCATAGAAAAAGTATATAATCCCCAGGCAGTCGGACTTGTGAATTGCACACAGATTTTCCATACTTAATTGGCAAAATCCTTTGTAACTGTTTTTCAAATTGTCCATGTGTTGGCTTATTATTCGGCGTGCAGCTCAGAATTCGACTTTGGCCTTATGGCTATAAAAGAGCCCTTAAATCTGCTTCAATCATACGCTGCGATATTATCGGCGCTTCATCAACATTCAATGCATATTTAAGAGCTGTTTTATCAGCCATTTTAGTTAAGATAAGATTAGCTTCTGCTAGGTCGCCGCTCTATTTTTCCGAAAAGAGTTTGCGGTCGAGCAGCAGACCGAGGCAAAGTCATTTTGCTAAGGTAGCTGCTCTCGCGTTTGTGATTCGTTTGCATTTATCGCGAAGGTAAGTAGAGTGAAAAATACATGTAAAATCCGATGTCAGCTGAACCTCCCTGGATTTCGAAGAGCGTATCCCAGGACTGCTAGATCTTGGAGCTTAAGCACTGGAACTCTTATTGGAGCTGTAATCAAAAGGTACTCTGTTGATGCAGGTAATTCTATATTGTTAGATTTGTTGTATTTGTATTTTGCATTTCATTAACGTTCTTAGCTAGGACCAAAGCTGAAACCCCTGAAAATTTGTAGCCATCGTTAACGGATTTCGATGGGGCGTTGCCACCTGAAGGAAAATGTCAGAGCGTCGTCGGTGGTGGTATTTTTGCTTGTTTAAATAAGATGTTGCTTTGAATAGCCGCAGCAACGTAAAAGCTTGCTGACGGTGATTCGAGCAACGGCATTGATTGCCGAATCTTAAAATTTGTGCGGCTTATCGTTTTCCGGAAGTGAAGAAATTCAAATGGAGCTAAATTTATTTGGTGTTTCGATTAGTACATTAAGGCCAAGCAAATTAGTTTCGTTCTGTGGCACGTTTGTTCATAGCATACGTTTTCAATACGCATTTATCGTTTGGAGTTGCCACCATGTTGGTTTATTGTCAAAATGGCTGATTTTTTCGTGAAATTACCGTCGATGATTATGGCACGACTATTAGAAATTGGAAAGCTATTAAGTTTTCTATGTGGAATAATTGTGTGGGTAGTATAATGATAAATTTCAGCACTGGGCATACGTGGTTATTTATTTCAACTATTACATAACATAAAAGACCGGTACGTACAAGTTTATTATAATTGAATTAATATACATGTTATATTATGTTTAATATGATGAAATAAATGGGATTAAGATAAATAGTGTTGCCAGATCATTTTATTTTAATGGATGTTTTATGCTAGTGCAACTCTGCTCACAAAAGGTGGCAACGCCAGAGATGCTTTGGAAGACCAAGCTAAATACATATTTTTATTGGTTCGTTAATTTATTTTTATTTTGCTATACGTGCGTACATATACACAATTTTACGATTGTTTCTCTTATTGAATGTGCATAAGCAGCAGTGCAACGCTAAGTGAAAAGTGTTATGAGTGTTTTCTTTCTGTGAAATTAAGGCCAAGCTTGTGTGCATGCTTTCTGTGAAATAATTGTGAATCTGTACTGTAATCAAAAATATGTATAATTTTCTGTTGACAGCTTTGTTGTGGCTTGCCGTAAGTTGGATTGCTCCTAAACCGCCATTCCATATACCCAGTAGCATCTTGATAAATATTTGCCTACAAATAATTTTGTGTATGTGCTGGGTGGTTGTTCTTTGCTATAATAAAATGCTTAAAGCCAACACTGTTTAATGTGCGTTGTTTTATTTCAAGTAGCTAAGCTTAAACTGTAACTCGTAAATTTATTGCATTTAGTTTTAAGGCAGACATCTAACTCACACTCTTCTACAATTCTTGTTCACCCTCTGTATTTACATTTTGTATACGCGCTAATGCAGCTGGCAAAATCAAATTTATACGCAGCCAAAAGAAGAACGCGCAGCTAGTTTACAAGGATTACATCTACAACAAGAAGCTAACCCAGGCGAACGGCCAGACCACATGGAGGTGTGCAGATGTGCTCAAGCTGCGTTGCAAGGCGGTCGTCATCACAAAGAACGGAGAGTTCGTTGACGCACGACGTCAGCACAATCACGAATCCCATGTGAGTCGCATAGGACAGAGGCAGCTGTACAATGTGGAGGAGGAGCTGGACGAGTACATTGAGATATGCACATCGAACCCAAAGATATCGCAGTACTTGAGCAGCAGCAACATAAGCATCATGACCGCCAAGGATGGCAAGGAGTGCAAGCTGTACGTGCCCGCCTCGGAGGCAACAGAGATCGAGATGCAAGCGCTGGTCGACGCTGCCGACGACGAGGAGGATGAGATGATCGAGCAGGTCGTCGAGCTGAAGCCCATGCAGAAAGTGAAGCTGCAGCAGATGCTAAACTTAACCAAACCATAAAGCAAATTAACCTTTAAATTAAATTATACTATATTAAATGTCTCGTCAATAAAAGTCAAGCTAAAATCAAACTAGTTAGCACTTATATGATATATATATCACATATACACCATGAACTCTCGCCCTTTATTTAAATATCATTGCTAATTAGATATTTGTATCTCCCTCCTTTGCAGATGATGGCGAACTGCTCTTCATTGAGAGCCCCTGGTCGACGCCGTGCCTGGTCCTGAATGGCTTTATGTACAATTGCCACAGTAGAAAGAATAGCAAGGAGTACTGGCGCTGCCACAACTATTCCAAGAAGGTGCACGAGCAGCGCTGTCGATCCCGCTGCGTCCTCGAAAATGGCAAACTAAAGAGTATAACCGGAGGGCTGCACAATCATGCGCCGCACACCGAGAAGATTGAGAAGATCATTCAACGCAATCGTCTGGCCGCTGTCAGCACCACGTCACGCACGAAGCTGAATCGCGTGCCTTGCATAGCCCAGTACCAGGTGGAACAGCCTAAGCAGGAGCTGCTGATACAGCAGCCACAGCCGCTTCGCTTTCTGTCCACGGACGTGCAGCTAACCGACCGTGAATTAATGCACGCCTCACTAATGCTCATGCAGGACTAGGCAGAGGCGGCCACGGCTTTTAGTTTATATCGAGTGCAATTTAGTTTCTAAGCATGAATTAAAATAAAGCCCTACATGTTGTAGACCTTAGTTCAAGATTTATAGTCACTCTCTGTGCTCTCCAGTAGTAAGTGCCTAGCTATAATTAATGTTATCCAACGAACTCACATCTTGCCATTATTTTACAGAGCTCAGCTACAATTATCGTGGCCAGCTAGTCTACAAGGCTCACACGTACAGCTGCCACTCCAAGAATGTGCCGCGTTGCATGGCCTTTTGGCGTTGCAGCTTCCACAAGAAACTGGGCTGCAATGCTGCGCTGACTACCAGGAGGAAGGCAATCACTGGGCTGCGAGGCAGCCACAATCATGCGGCACCACAGCCACTAAGAACGTTCATACCCAGAGTTTACACGCCATAGATATTGTGTAATAGTAAATGCCTTTAATAGTTTATGGACTGATTTAAAGAGTTGTTCCTTTTCTTGCAGATTCTCACTATGGCTACTCTTTGATAATTTCAACGATCAAGGAATTTCGTCTTTAGTCTACATTAAAACAAGACTGCAGAAATTTGCATAATGATTTTGTAAAAACAGGGAAGAAACTATTCTAATCATTAGGATTAATAAGTACAGTGCTGGACATTTATGCATAGAAGTTTCAAAGGATAAATATTGTAATATTAATTCTTACAGAGACTGTCCTACGAATTGTCAGATCCTTTCGACATGAGAGCTTGATAACAGACATGAAAGATTGAGAGGCAGATGCTATATATTGAATTCCCTATGTTCGTACTTAATAAAATCTTTGTCTACATAAACTTTGTCATGTAATCCTACACACTTCCTATATGGGACCTAGTTTAACTATAGATAGAATATAAATTCATATCCATTCCCAGACATAATTCTAAACTAAGAACTCGTCTCTTGCAGAATACACTTACACACACAGAACACGAACTCCGAATGTGAGCAACACCTTTGTAGTACGACGTGATCCTCAGCGTGTGCCCGTGCCGCGGGTGAACATCAAGCAATTGCTGCCAGAAGCAGGAGCTGTTAATCGACGGACTGTTACGCCAACAACTATAAGTTTGAATATAAGTCCCGTTAAATCTGTTGTCCACGTTGGGGAGCCCGTGAGAGCCAAATTGAACTTAAGCAATCCGGAGAACATCTTACGTACATCTAGCAATCAGCACAATTTTGTATTTGTGGGTGTGCCCCGTATGAAGGGCAAATGCGTGACTTGCCTGAAGAAGGGCATATCCAATCTGCAACGTCTGGCCACCTGTTGTGACACCTGCCCCGGCAGCAACTGGATGTGCGAGCCATGCTTCGAGGAGCTTCATTAGCTGCCCACACAATTCGGCTATATATACTCGAAACAGTTTCATTACAGAACTATGTTTGTGTGTCTATATCAATATTTGATTTGATGAGGAAGCTATAGTTAAGTACATATATAGTATATGCAGGCAATAGGATTTTGCTTTACCATTATTTGCGTTCTTGTATTCCGAGATATTTGCAGCTCAATAATTTCATAACCTTTCTGTTCGATTACTATTTGAATTCATGTATTAAATAAGCTGATTGTGAATTTTAAATAAAATATATTTTCAGTAAGAAAACGAGGACATAATCTCTCGATTCTAATCTCAATTGTTGACTTGTCTTGAGTTCACATTGCACAATATATATTTATAGATTCCGATATATGTATGTATATTCTTCTTGGCTTATCCTAATTCTTATTCTCAGCTCGTATAAATAGGCCTTATAAAATATAGACATTTGTTCATGTAGAAATCGGATTCCTATATACTTCGTTCAACTTAAGATTGGCTCGCAGTTTGTCGTTGTTTGGCACGTTCGTTATGTCGCCGGCAGATCTGATGATTGTGTGGGCCGTGCAGCACCTCCAGAGTTTCACCTTTGGTGCGGACGCGTGCGCGACACTTGGTAGTGGAACGAGTGGCGCAGATCCACTTGGTGCCGCGACTGTTTTCCATGAACTTCACATAGCTGTGGCCGCCATAGTTCAGTTTGATGGACTTCCTTTGGCCCTTGGTGTAGTAGAAGACAGCCGCTGAAAGAGACGGAAATTGATAGAGAGAGCGTGTATGGACATAGGAAAGCAAGTGGGGTTTACATTGGGTTGGGTTGTAGATTATACATGTATATCGAATCACTCGGTTGCTGTTGAAGCCTTAGCTAAGTTTATTAAAATTGCGTTTACTTGAATAATGTGTAATGTGTACATGCACTATAGAAGCTAGAATGTATTAATAGACACTTTAATTATTACGAACTACAGACACCCTTCTCCTTCTCCTTCTGCTTTTGCTTGTGCTCGTCCCGTTCGTGCTCACTTCTTGCGACTCAGCACGCGTGCATGCGTATGTCCTCCCACAATGCCCGTCACGTCGGCCACGATCTCCTCGTACTTTAAATGCATGCCCAGATCGTTGACGTCGATGGTGCCCGCTGCCTCGTCACTCAGCGCTGTGCCCAGCATCGCATCGCTCGACAGCTGCTGCGTGTGGTGAAGGTGCTGCTGTTGTTGCTGTTGGTCGTGCTGCACCTGCACCTGTGGCTGCTGTTGCTGCTGTTCTTGCCTAGATGCGGCTGCTGTGGAATACGTCTTGGCATTCGCATTGCTCTGCTCCTGCGCAGGTTGGATGCGCCTCACTCGCTTCTTCCGTCGCACAATCTCCTCGTGCGTGTGGAATCGATTCAGTGGACAGACAATGTCGTTGATTGTGAACACTCGGGATCGGCACTTCTGATTCCACCATTGATTGCAGCGCCAGTAGCGCTTCTCCTCGCCCGTGGACAGTTTCAGAGTCTTCTCGAAGATGAATGGCTGGCCGCCATAGATGAGCTGCATGCGACCCCGCGACGTGGCCGAATATATCGCGACGCTGTTCTCTACACACGCGAAAGTAAACAAATAATCAATTAGTTAAACTTATTGCAAATAAACTTAACCTAGTAATATAATGAAATAAGTCTTATTCAAGTCGTTTCGCCTTAGGGCGTACATATATTTTCGTTCTCAGCTTAAACTCTAGAATCTTGCAGCATGCGTGCGATGCGCTTCGAGGGCGGATGATTATGCTCCGGCCGGGTCAGGCACACCTTGTAGCTGCCGTTGAGCAGTTTCGTCGTGGACAGCCGAGCATTGCAAGGCGGCAGTCCAGTGCGTCGTATGCGGCAGTTCCAATAGGTAGTCGGGCCGTGCTCGTTGTTCTTCGCATATGCGTATTGGCTGTAGAGCAGCTGCACGGATTTGCGCTGGCCCCGAATGAAGCGCAGTTTAGGGGACTTGACCGGCGAGCGCTTTCCCTGCGCATTGGTCACTATTTCCACGGTCAGGTAGCCAGAGAGCTCGTCTGCAAATCGAAGAGAGATAAATACATTAGTAGAAGGAATTAACTGGTGTAGTCGCTATCGTAAATCAATTAATCAGCAATGAAATTAAATCAAATGAAGGAAAATCACATTTTATTTTGTGTCTTCGCCACCTAAGATTAGTTTGATTTGCCACCCTTGGCGGTGCGTAGGCCTTCGCATTGCGGATTGCGAGTGAGGCACAGTTTCCTCGCATCTCCTGCGGCCCCCTCCTGCTGCAGCAGATACATAGGCGTGTGCGTGTGCTTGTGGCTGGTCATGTGAATCAGATCGCCCAGGTCGCTGATCCGCGTGTTCAGGCGAGCACGACACTTGGCCTTGTGGTACATGGAGCACTTCCAGTCCCGTGATTTTTGCCCCTCGCGCAGCTTCTCGTTGGGCGTGTAGGTGTTGCCCTCAAAGAATACAAGATCCGTGCCGCGACTCGATCTCACATACTGGGCCAGATTGGCAGGAGGCGTGCCTAAAAGCAGCAAGAGAGTGAAAATGGTTAAACAAATGCTTAACTTTAAATGGTTGTATTATTATTATTTATATTATTGATGGGGGTATGTATATTATTAGTGAAAAGCAGGCGACTCAATTTGCATACGAAAAACGATTTATTATACATGTGTGTGAATGTGTGTGTGCGTCTGTATGTGAGAGTGTACTTGTTCAAATTAACGACGTGCGTTTGTGATTGTGACTTGCGTTGCGCAGCTGCAGCTGCCCCGTCAGCTTGTTCTGAATGGCGCGGGCTCGACACTGGCTGCGGAAGTTGGAGCACTTCAGATAGCAGCGGTAGCGCTGCTGGTAGCTGATCACAAATCGATATCCATCGATGAGCAGACAGCCGGCGCGCCCCTTAATGCAGATGCCTCGTCGCCTGGCAGCTGCGTCATGCAAAGGCAAGAAGTGAGCGAAAGAGAATGGATTAGTAAAGCATGATGAGCAGCACGTGGGAAGTTAGTCATATATAGATCGAGATTGTCGACTGTTACAATTGAATATCGCTTAGAGTTATGTATGTACAGAGCTGCTGTTTATTACGGCCTAGTTCGAGACTTGTGCATTTGGTAAAGATTGCTGGGATGATTGTGTTTGCGGTGACTCAGCTTGATGCTGCGATTCGAGTTGGTCACGCACCGCGCCGGGCAGCGCAGCTTCACGTTGCCATTTTTCGCGCAGACCCAGTTGATGGTCGTCAGATACTTGCGTTCCACGGTGTACATATATCCATTGTACAGGAGATTCTGGCCTCCTCGACGATTGGCCACAAGGCGATAGCCACTGCCGCTGCTGCTGCTGCTGCTGCAGCGTGCCAGCCGAGGATCACCTGCAAAGACCGGAAATAGTTAGCTTTGGGTTGACATAGAATGTGCCTCCGACCATAAAGAATTGAAGTTCATTTCTTTTAAATTTGAACAAAAATCAGATTTATTTGTGTCTTGCTTTCTATGGGTGATTGTGCTGCCCACGCAGAGCGGATATCTGATTGGATTTGGTCACTACTCTAGCCGTGCACTTGATGTATTTGCAGCGCAGCTTCACGCACTCCCAATAGCAGGCGTCCTTGATCCTGCGGTTCAGAGTGAAGGGCTTCCCATTGATGGTCAGCAAGTTGTTGCCGCGATTGCTGCGCGTGAAGCAAACGTCTAAATGATCGAAGCTCTCCTTTCGGCCCAGTTTACGTTTCGGCAAGGGCAGCTGGATCTTATAGTCCGTTAATGAGTCTGAAAATGCAAAGTTTACAGTTAGCGTTGAATCTATTCAAGACTGTTCACTGGCCTTAGGATTAATCAAAATTCCATCCACTATATTCAATAATTATTTGATTTTATTGATTTCTTTTATATATTCAAGCATACATACTTAGATTCTAGATAAACTTAAATCTACTTTAACAATAACATTTGTTGTTAAAATTTTTCATTTTAATTTAGTTTTGATAATAATTGATTATGCATAATGATATATATATTATGATCTTACCTTACCTTTTAATACATATATTTTAATTGATGTAATAATGCGACGTGTTTATATCATGTTTATATGGCAGCTGCCCAGCGCTTTTTATGAGCGTTTAAAAAGTATTTCGCGATTTTGTAACTTTACACACAGTGTGCACTATAATTATTATATTATCAAATTTGTATAGCATAGTATTCGTAGTATTCGTGAGATGCCCTTCATTTGCATTAATATAGAACTTCTGATTTAAGGTTTGATTATCATTAACATATGCAAATTTTATAGCGCTGTGGACAAAATGTGCAATAATATGAATAGCATGACTGCGGCTACCATAAACATTATTATGGCGCATAGAAATATTATAGCACAAGCTCGTTTAGATGCAGTCGCACCGTAATGTTGCTGACATTTTAAATAATTGTAGTTTACAGCGAAGTTATAAGGGAGATCATAATCGTGGCGCTAAAGACCTAAGCATTTTGTAATACCATTTCAATTCTGAACGACCAAGCTATTTGCATTTAATTTAGGGGGGATAATGAGGTAAATAGTGTGTAAATTGCATTTTATTAACTTATCGATTATCCACACATAAACAATGGCACTCCTAGGGTTTCGTTTTGAGATCCCAGACAATTTCGCAGATGCGATGCCATAATTTGTACACAAACATTTTTTTATTCTACAAACAACACAAACACAAAGATACCACACATACATATATTTCGTTTGACTTCATTATTACACAAGTACTACGTACTCTTGCACTTTTACTCGATTTGCTTAGCGTACATCGATATTTTCTGTACGGGTTTCAATTTGTATGTTTTTTTCTAAACAAAGTTACAATTATTTCTTGGAGCAATTACTACAATTCTGTTTTCTCAACTGCGGCGAATCTTGGCGTTGCCACATAGTTTGGCAGCGCTGCCACCCATTTCCCGCGCTAAGCAACCCTGTGTAGCATTTTTATTGCTTGTACGGGTGTGTGTGTACTCACAGCAGCTTGCTCAGAAGACAGATATCTTTTTCAACTTTGTTGAAATGTGAATTATTAAAAATATTTTGCATTGTATTTTAAATTGTGCATTTATGTAATTAATATTTCGTTTATTGCCATAATGTGCATTGATGTTACTAAAATAATACGCACGTCGCGTGCACACAGACACGTTCGCTATGTAAATGTAGGATATCTTTATAAACATATTTATTATAAAATGTTAAATAAAAACTGAAGGAAACGTTAAATGTGTTCTTTTTTTTATAACTTAAATTATTATTTTTTATGTTTATTGTTGACAATATCTATGATGCAATAATATCAATATCTCGTGTACACTTGCAGGAAACAAAGGCAAGAAAAAGAAATCAAAGGAAAAGGAAACGGATATAACCATAAAATTAGAAAAGGATGCACCGATACCACTATTTGCCGGCAGCAACGTGTTTGTGTCGAAAACTGATTTAGCTAAGCTTTATGTGCCCATTCCGCCGATATACACGTCACGTGTTACCGATCTGGTCATTGGTAAGGACAAGCTGAAGCGCATTGCTCTGGGCGAACAGCAGCCAGAAAAGGAAACGTTCCATGCCATCATAAGTATATAGAGAACAGACCGCATTATTATGTGAATATGTATTTATGTATATGATTTCTGTTCCGTCCACAGCCCATGTATGCCAGGTGTTTGCCCGGCGCGGCGACAAGCTGAAGGAAGCCAATGTCCAGGAGTACATCGATCACAAATTGGCCACGATCAAAGTAAACCTGGCTAACTCAGGCAGTAGCTAGAAGATTCTATTTCTCTCTATATTACACAAGAATTGCCACTTTGTATGTTTAACTGTTTTAACTGAAATAAAATGTTGTAGATGAATTTGTTAATACCCTACTATATATATCATCCAGCCCGTTTGTGATGTGTAAACCTTGTCTCTCCATATGTGTATTCTAACTCTTAACCCTGCCTCTAACATCTGTTCAACATGTTCTCTCTACTTGTAGGTGTAATGCAGTCCATCAAGGCGCTCTTCGAGGATAAAAACACCAGCACCAATATACAATACACTACAACGCAGCGCGGTCGCATAATGCTCATCTACAACGGTTACAGATATGTGGTGAACAGGCAGAGCTTGAAAAACGTGTTCTGGCGCTGCTCGCGCTATGTGAAGCATTGCTGTCGTGCCACTTTGGTCACGTCCAAGGTGAACGACGTCACTTTGCGTATTGCCGGCTCTCCCCACACCCATGGCCCAGAGGTGAAGGCCGACGAGTGTAGTTCGCCGGAGTTCACTGTAGAGATTATTGATGAGCTCTCCGAGCTGCAATAAAATGATATTTAATATTTGACACTCATCTTTGTTTAGCCTAAGACATCTATAACTGAAAATAAATGTATTTAGACACATGAAAGTCTTCATGTTCTCGTTTCACTATCGCACGCATCAGTTAAGCGAGCGTATTTACTAATCTTCTGCACTTTCTATTTTCAGTTGATGTCAAAGTGGAGCTCAGTTCGGAGGCATCAGCGACTCCTACGCCTGTGTTGGAGACCGACGCTTGTGTGGCCGCTTTCGCTGCTGCGTATCTGAGCGACGACGACACCATGGCTATAAGGAAGCCGTATACACTGCCGAAAATCCTTGATGGTAAGTTCTATAAGAATATACAGCCCAATCAAAAGACGCCCGGCGCCATACAGGCTACCTGCACCAGCTGCTATGGCCTGATCTCGGGAACCACTAAGTCGACGGGCAACTTCCTCAGCCATATCAAGCGACGCCACAAGGAGCTCTTGCCGCTCTGTCAGCTCTACTGCCAGGCCAAAAGCAATGTCAGTGGGAACGGTTTGAATGCCAAGCCTGCTATACACAATGCAATGTCTAGTGCCATGGAGCAGCAGCAGCAACAGCAGCCACCGCCGCCGCCTGTGCCGCAAGCGTATGCCACGAGCACAGCTCATTTGGCCGTGCCCATGCCGTTGCCTATGCCGCTATCCATGCCGGTGACCGTGCAGGCGCCGCAAATGATGGCACTGATGCACCACCAGCATCACCGGCAACAGCCAGGCGCGGCACTGCCGCAGCTGCAGACCATCAATTCTGGCCACGGCGCCGTCTACATTAGCAAGGAATACTAGCCAAGGCTGCGTTGGAAGTCGTTGAGTACCTATACCTAAGTGCAACTTTGTCAAAGTCTTTGATAAATATATATTTTGTATAAATTGTCAATTAATCTAAGTTTTAGTTATAATGCAAAATCAAAGTTAGTTGAGTAAGTTTCTATTTAAAGTTAGTTCAAGATGTTTGTATATAATTAGTTTTAGTCTAGTTGCAAAGTGAAGATGCTTGTATATAATAAAGTCAATAATACACCTTTCATTTGTATGAGGCTTAATTTTAAAGTTAAGACTTAGAGTTAGTTGTAACCAATTAAGTTAACTTCTCTTTGTATACAGTTATATATACACCGGCCAGCAATACAACGAGCCCTCAACTTCTCTATTGAGAAACTTAAAATCTGCTTTTAATGTCTCAAAAGCTTTTTCTTTTCAATCTCTTGCAGCTGCAACCGGAAGACAAGAATATGATGTAACCAATTGGATGAATGCCAACAAGTCATTCAAGGCCCACTCCTGCAAGGATAAGGTCAGATGGAATAACGAATATCAGAAACCGACCTTTGTGCTGGAACACCCAGTACAAATGGGGTTATACAAAATCTGTGATTTTATATGTAATCAAAGAAAGCATCGAGACCGTCAAAAGTCAATTGGGGCAAAGTGGATTTGTATTTCTAGATGTAATCCTTAATTTGTCAAATCGAACCAAAAATGTAAGGTGGAATGCAATAAAAATATGTTAACTTCACTGATTCATTTTTATTAAGCTTTCAATAGAGTTTGAGCTTAATATGTTGAAATTAATCAAAAGTGAAAAATTTGTCATTTCAGCTCGCTCTCGCAGGCGCAAGTACAGGGACTACGACGGCACTGCAGTCTTCGTGCCCACCGCTCGAAATCATCCCAAGCTGATAATTGGCCAAAACCAGTTCATATCTCACCGGGGCGTCGGCAAGATTGGAACGTGGCGCTGCTCGCAGCACTCGAAGGGATGCAAGGCGCGTGTCTTCACCTTTGCCATGGGCACAGAGATCAAATACCGTTTCTCGTGCGCCGCCCACATACATCGCAATGTTAACACAAAGTCATCCTACTCCAAGAAGAAGCAGCCCAAGCAATTCGTTAGCCAGGAATAAGAAGTACAAGAAGTGCTTAGCCATATTTGAGGTACATTCGATTTATAGTATGTTCAATGTTTTATTTTGCTCTTGATTGTCCTCGTATTGTCTCTGCATAATTTTACCTACATATATTTAAATGTCGAAAAGTGTAATGGATAGTAAATTGAAAGTGCTTAATGATACAGTAATATGATTTAACCAAGTGTAATATACGCATATATACGGGGTTATCCATATTCGACTGACCCATGTTTTTTCTGTTTACTATATTTATGTTTACTAAAATTATCATTTTATTTGGTTCAAGTAGATTTGTTGACATCACTTTTTGAATAAGGCATCTCTCAAATGGGGGCATTAAGAATTAAAGGCGTTTTGTGCCCGCTATGCAGAATTTTCCATAGTTATGGCTAACATTTCGGCTGGAAAAGAAGGATCTATGAAAACCATTTTGAAAGACCATTTGAGTCTACGAAAAGTCAAATCTCGTTTCCGAAGATGAGATTTGGATTTATGCTTACGACCCTGAAACAACCGACCAATCAAGCGAATATCCTGCTAAAAGTGAGGCCAGACCGAAAAGAGCACGTCGTTCAAAATCAAGGTTTTTATCACAGTTTTTTTTTTCGATTTTGTGGTGTGGTGTACTGTGAATTCCTTCCACTTTTGAGCGTTATGAGTCGTTTGCGTGAAGCAACTCGTCTAAAAAGACCAGACCACGCGTTTCGAGTCGATTGAGGAGATAAAAGCTGAATCGAAGAAGTCGCTGATGGCTAGACTGGAACAGATTATTTGACATGCTTCAAGGATTGGAAAAAACTTTGGCATAGGTGTATTTTATCGGGAGGGGATTACTTTGAAGGAGATGAAGTTGATTTACAAGAATATATGAAGATTTTTCATTTTACAATCAAATTCACCTTACTTTTTGCCCAGTAATATCTGGCATTCGCCAGATGGGTTTGTCGAACTTTAACAGCCCTGTTCGAAAAAGTTACCGTTTTTAACATCAAATGAAAAGCTCCAAAAATTAAATTTAAGTAGATTCATTTCGATTGGCAATCATAGTGTAATATCATATACATATATGAATATAATAGAAATGGGTCAATGAATCGAAGTTATACACTGGCAGATGATATTTTCTAAGCATTTGCATATACTGAATCAAGTATTATTCAGGTTTCTTCATGCTTTGCTAGCTATATTGACTATATTGACTACCCCTCTAGGGTATACAAATAAATGTTGGCTATAATAATAAAATAGAGAAACTGTATTGTTTATGCAAAGAATTTAGTTAAATTTGTTGTCTAAACTAAAAGTATGTCTTTTTAATACTTTATAGATATAAAAAAGAAATAGTTTATAATAATTTTCATATAAATATCTGATGTAATGTAACGATCTCTCCAAATAAACATATTAGCACTTTAAGTTAAAGTTCCTCGCTCCTCGTTAATCTCAGGCACGTGACTTGACGTAAGTATTTAGTTGACCAAGTGGGTCAAGGCTTACTCTTAGTAATATAATACGATCGATAGACATATTTACGTTCCTTCAAACTTAACCATTTGGTCGATTTGATCGGCGCGATTCCAGCCATGAATGCGATCCGCAGCGGTTAGAGAGCTCAGCTTCTTGTGTATGAGCATGCCCGAAGCTTTGGCTGCCTCAATACGCTTCGTGTCGCCCATGTGATTGTGCACATCTACAAGAGAAACACAATAACATAATCAGTGAGCTCTTGGCAGTTCCATTTTCATTTAACACAAACCATTCGTTACATAGAGATCATCGCCAATGGTCTTCAATCGGCTGCGGCACTTCATGGATCGATTCTGAACGCACTCCCAGTACAATATGTCATTGCTCTTGCCATAGAACTTGAGATTGGAGCGATAGACGAAGTTGTTGATGGTCAGCAAGGTGCCTCCCTTGCGGCTAATGAGAAACGTCTGGGGGCCGCAATTGTGGACGTGCTGCGTCACTGCAAAGGAAGTAAGAGATATGTATATAAGTTAAATTATAAATTTACTCCTATCAATGGCTACAAAACATGGAGAGTTGTAAAAAATTTCTAGAGTTGGTGTATCGCTTACGTGCTATTTGCTATTTAAATTGGAATCTCGGCTTTATTGTCCTCAAAGTTTATTACAAAAAATGATTTGCTTAAAGAATTTTGTATTGCTTTGTGCTTTTATATAACAAGCAGCTTGCGAATCGCCTCAAAACGTGATTATTAAGTAAATAATTATATATATGTGTAGTTGCATATAGTGTATAGTGTAAAACATATTGCAGAAATCGAATCTATATAGGTAAGCATCCAGAATGTGTCCCATTTGTTATTTCTTCTTGTTCTGGAGGGCCTTCTGCAGTCGACGTTTTATCCGCTCACGGAAATCGGTTGGATCGACTTCTTCGGTCTGAGCGGGTTTGGCAGTCGAGTTTTCCTCTGTTCCTCCGTCAGCTGCAGCCTCGCTCAATTCAGCCTCCTCAATTTCATGTATTTCAAAGACTTCGCCCTCCTCCTCCTCTTCATCCACGTTCTCGTCATTCATTGTGCTCTTTTGTAAAAGTATTTCTACTTTTGCCTCTGGCTTGGGCTCCGCAGGTTTGACAATTCCCTCGCCAGGCATAAATTGGGAGGAAGTGACGCTTTTGTCGCTGGCCTGCATGAAGTGCACATGCTCTCCGTCGAAAGGGAAGACATTCTTCTGGTCGCATACTACGCGCACTTTGCATTCCTCTCCATGCTCTCTGAAACAGCACTGGAACACCGAGAATTCGGCCTTGCGGAACGAAAACTTAAACAGATGCCCCTCATAGACCAGTTTCACGCCACCTGCGCAAGAGTAAATTTCTAATTAATATCGACTTTCTTTTAATGGATGCAACAAGTGGACTCACCTTTAGTGGTGGAGGCATATACAGCTGGCCTACTGGCAGCTTGATTCTCGGTGGCAGCCTTGAGCTTATCGAGTAGTTTGAGTTTCGGCTGGGCATCGTCAACCTTTGTTTTAGGGCGACCGCGTTTACGTGGAGGAATTACCTGTGGGGCGACCGATGTAGATGTGGCTGTAGCTGTAGCTATACGAGGTGTGATAGAGAAACGAGGTTAAATAAATTCGGCTCAGCATTAAAACATCTTAACGAAAATAAAATAAAACACAAGTATAAGAGTTTAAGGGAATTTATTAAATAAAAAATTAAAATAAAAAAATTATAAATGCGCTGTAAATGTAAATCACAAATTAAGAAGAAGCACTGTACTTTAGTGCTGCAAAAATATCGGATCGGAATCGTTATAATCGATATTTTCGAATTTTGGCAAAAGATCGATATGGCTTTCTTAGTATCGATATATCGAAAAAATGGTTATTCTTGGCGTTGGTTTTAACTGTGTAAGAAGCGCATTTATTTAATTTTGCTAAATTGTATACAAATTGATTGATTTAATTTAATTGCAATAGAAAGAAAAAAATGGATCAGTTATTGGGAAGAAAACGTAAGTACAATTGATATATACTATTGGAAAAGCTTGGAATCATAGCTTGTGTGTTTTAGGCGCGGCGAGGGTTGACTCCGATGAAGAAAATAAGACCGTGGGAGCCCCAAAAAAATCCGAAGTGTGGAAATATTTTGAAAAAGGAAAGGATGGTTGTGCGGTGTGCAGAAATTGCTTTAAGGTCTGCAAAACAAGTGGAAATACCACAAGCCTTAAAAATCACTTAACACGCATGCATCCATCGCTGCAAGAGAGTGAATTGGCACCCAAGTCCGGTAGCATTTTGCACTTCGTAAATAAAAAATATGAGGCAACGTTCTCTGAGAGCGAGAGGATGTTTAGCAAAGCTGGAATGATTGCTAATTCCAGAAGGGCGTCATTAAAACCGGAAACAGTAAACAAACTAATTTTTTTAAATAAAAACCAATGGGTTTTGTTTTAATTTCTTTTTTTTTCAAACTGCCATGGAGGCAATTGTTTTTGTTATTATTATAATATAATTTTAAGGAGCATAGTGAATTTAAGCTTTAATGAATTGCTGTTTTAGGTTTAAGTTAATGAAAAATAATTTGTTATACGACTTTGTTCGGTTGAATAAATTTGTTTTTGTTTGATGCTGTTGCTTTTATTTTAATCTTGAAATGGTTGCCATTTTATCCATTAAGAAGTCATAATTAATATAAATATTATAATAGATTCTAAGCAAGAAAATTAACATTTAAAAGAAGTGTTCGATATATCGTTTTTATCGATCTTTGTCTCTGAAAATATCGCGAATATCGATATTACGGAATATCGATTATTTTGCAGCACTACTGTACAGTGTTGCCGAATCAGCTATTTTGTAGCTAGATCTGGCTACTTCTTGAGTCCGATTGCTACACAAATTTTCAAACAGCTATTAGCTACAAATCTGGCTATTTTCAAATATATATAAGCTTTCTAAAATGTTATGCAAAATTCATTTCTTATCAGTTTTTATACCCTGAACCCATTGAAAATGGGAATGGTTTTGTGAAAAAGTATGTAACGGGCAGAAGGAATCATCGCAGCTGAAATTTGGCATGCATCATATTTTTTCGATAACTCATCCGATAACTTTTTTTATCTAGAATTATTTTTTTTTTTTGTTATGAGTATAGCGTTCCACCCAACTACCTTAAAAAGGCAAATTATAAAAGCGACAATGGTGAAAATGACGAGTTGGTGGTCATAGATGAGATATAATAATTAAATTAATAAAGTTGACTTTTTATGAAAAAAAAAAAAAACGGCACTGTTTTCTTGTTTGCTACTTTTTCAGCTATTTTAGAAGAAAGTTGGCTACTTTTAGCTACTTTCAGCCTTCGATTTTGCTACTTTTGCTGAAAAAGTTTCGGCAACACTGCTACTGTACTTGCGTTTCAGGTGTTGCCACCTGCCCGCAATAAAGCACATAGTTGCCACTCATGCACTACAAATGTACCAAATTTGGTACAGTTCATGTATGTAATCAACTGATTACAGTATAAATAAACTGTGGAGGAACTTTAGTAAAACTACTTAATATATAATAAATTATTGGTTAGTTGTATATTAATATATATTCAAAGCACATGACATGTTACAAAACTTGGACCAACCAGTAAGCACTCATATTAACATATGTGTAATATACCATTTTTGTTGAGTAATATCAGTCAATTTTGAAAATTTTTGCTGAATTCATTAAGTATAAATTTGTTTGTAAATTTATATAATTTTCGCTACATATTGGCAGTTTTAAGTGGCATCGGTAAGTGTTGAATGTAGCGTTGCTGTATCAACACAATCACGAGTCAGCCATCTTGTTATTATTTCGCCGCATTCTAGTGATTTTCGCCGCGATTAGCTACGCTTGGCTTTGCTTGCTATTAAATTTTACAAAAACCGTTCTGAAAAGTTCTTATTTAAAATGTGCCAAATAACTGAAGTGTATTTGTGCAGTTGTACTAAATGTGCTACATGTGTAAAATGTGATAAAATGTCAATGAAACGCCGAAACCTGGCTGCAGTGCGCACATTATCGTTTGCGTTCTTCGAGTGTTGTGAGAGTTGTTGAACAACAAATTTCTTTTTATTTTGGCAAAAATGTCAGTTAATTTGAATTAAACAAGCGACTTGAGCTAAAGGAATAGCAACGGTAAGTGCTCCTACTCTTCTAACTACCATAGATGCTACGAATCGCAATGTAAACTGTTTTAGTCTATCGTATATTTGTCTATATGTATGTATATATACCCTGAATAAAATATTTGCTGCCTTCAAATGTTGTGTTTTGCTCTAAGCTAAGTGATTTTAAGGACAAAATCAAGAATCAAGTCAGAGGATCCAAACACAAATTTCCCCTTTTTCATATGCCATTGCAGGCGCAATCACCGCCCAGAATGGACAATTTATAGCGGAGCTCCCGAATAGTGTCTGGATAACCAAATACGATTATTTCTTCACGCGCAACCAGAAGCAGGGCTATAACCTGATCTTCAATGGTTACATGTACAAGAAGGAGGCGAGCTTTCGCGCCACCATCAATTGGATCTGCTCCGATGGCAATGGCAAGCGACTCAACGAGAACAAATGCTCCGCCCGTGCCATAACCAAATTTGAGGGGGGCATCAAATTGGGCAAAAACCGTCATAATCATCCACCCAGGTTCACAGGCAACACGTTGCCCCCTAAGCTCATGACCAAGGAAATGTTATTACAACAATATTAAAATAGATAAATCTCTAAAGAATCAATGCAATATAAAAAAAACCGCGTTTAGTAGTTTATTTAGTTGTGTACCACTGTACAGTGAAAACTCTAAGCGCACCTGCTATAATCCATTTATTAGCCAAGTCATTCCTAGTATTTTTCCCTAATTTTGTTTGCTTTACACCAATTTTAATAGCAATTGTTTATTTATTTATTTCGCAAGTATGAAAAGTAGTAATATCTTCTACCCTGTTCGCTTTTAATAGTTTCACTGTGCGGTCTAAGCTAAGACTTCTCATAGTATTTAAGGTATACCTAAGCGCTTGCACTAAAAAACACGTAATTTGAAATTTGTATCATCCCCATACCAAACAGCAGCCACAGCATCCACGTCGCCCACAGCTGATGCATCTGTGAGGTTCAGGCGCACGTCCAACGGCGAGTTTCTGCTCATCGATGGACGGTGCTATAAGAAAACGCGTGCCATGCAATATCGCACCTACTACCATTGCGTGACGCCCAACTGCGCGGCGCACTACGTGCATGTCGAGCTGAGTCGCCGGCCACGCTTGACCAAGCACAATGGGCATGCGCCGCACTGCCGCTAGCTCGAACGGATTGCAAATACATATGCATATACAAATATTTAGTTAAGCATAGTCTTAGCCTTAGACTAAGCAACTGTAACTGGTTGAAATGAAAAGTTGTAATCGAAAAGCCAAGCCTTGTCTTTTATTTCTGCAGCAGCAGCAGCCGCAGTAGTAGCAGCCACAGTAGCAGCAGCAGCAACTAGATGCAACTCTCTGAACCCATTATTTGTTTAATTGCAGTCAAGTTCGACTATCCGATCAGCTTGGACGGCGAAGAAGACGATTCGCAGCTCGAGTGTCAGACCCGACGCAACGCTAGCGGTACTGGAGGCAGCACCAGCAGCAGCAGCGGGGAGAACAGCTCGCCCTTCTTTATCGTCAGCAAGTATGGCACCAAGCAGATAATGCTGAAGAATCACACCTTCAACCGGCACATTACTCGCGAGGATGTCACCTACTGGCGTTGCAGCCAGTTTGCAGTGCTGCGGTGCCGTGCCCGACTCAAGACCAAGCTGGATACACTCACCATTCTCAACAGCGAGCACAACCACGAGGTCATCTCGAAGGCGCGCAAATATGGCTCGCTGAAGCGCCAGCGGGCGGAGGCAGCAGCTCGAGCGCACAAGGACGACGTGAAAGTGGAGACAAACGTTTGAATTAGTTAGTCTTAAGCCAACTGTATATACGTAAAGACACGCTATGCATATATAATCATATATATGCATATATATATATCGCATACTCTCAATATGTGTTAAATAAATGCCTAGTTAGAGACGTGCTCAATGTGTATATATACTGCCTGTAATTTTTCAATTATATATATTTTTTCCACTCTATGATCTTTACTAATTGCTTGTACATTCTCTCTCTCTCTTACCTTATTGTAGATCCCAACTATTACTCCTATATAACGGGCTTTCGTGGCAGTCGGAAGCTGAAGATCGGCGAGTTCACCTTCACCCGCAACAAAGCGACTGGCTTGAAGACCTATTGGTCCTGTGCACGCGCTGGCGCTCACAAGTGCAAAGCGCGTGTCGTCACCGTGGAGGATCGCGATGTGATTGTCAAGTGCAGCCAGCACAACCATCCGCCATACTAGTCCTGTTTTAGTCCTTAGCAGAAAGCAATTAAATAAAACAAAAATTCACTTGAAATGCCTGTTAAATTTGACTTAAGCTAAGCTTCGTAATTTCCTAATATCTTTGCCAGTCCCACTAATGTTTCTCTAACTCCCTTCACAGACGATTTGGAGGAGATTAATCGGGGCGAAATCAAACACTCACTGTTATCCTTTGTGCGAGGCCAGCGCGGCTGCAAGCTGCTGGCCTTCAATGGACACAACTACGTGCGGAATCGACGCAGCGGCCTGAAGACCTACTGGATCTGTTCCAAAAAGGTAAGTTCGTAGGCGATAGTTCAATAAAGTAACTTTTCAAGCAGTTATTAACAGTCTGTCTCTATCGATCATGCAGGGCAGCACCAAGTGCAGCGCACGCGTTGTTACCAACGTGATTGAGGGCGTGCATAAGATTGTGTTGGAGTCCTGCCATCATACCTGCCTCAACTTCGATCGCAAGAAGCGTTTGTCCTTGGTCGCTCCGCTGCTCAAGACGGAGCACAAGTCGGCCATCAAGGCAGCCCTTGCATCGGGCTTTGTCAAAACTGAAGCTGAGGAGGATCTGACGCTGGAGCTGCGTTCGCTTAATCTCAGCATTGAGGATCTGCAGCAGCTGCAGTAGCTAGATAACCTTAGGCTAAGACAATTTACTAATTAATTCAAAATAAATTGCAGTGCATAAGAAATTGTATGGAGAATATGCCCAATTTATTGTACCTTAAAATAGATCTAATCATTTGTAATTAACTAACACTAACTTGTCATATTTTGCGTGTCCTTTGCAGTGCAGAATCGCAGAATCGCTTCGGCTGCTACGCTGCCATGGCCGATGTCCAAGCGTATTCGGCAGGCCAAGCCCATGGATGACATACAATATATCAAGACTCCAGCAGGAAATTGCGTCCTTCACAGCGGCGGCCACCGATACCTGCGCAATGCTGCCTACAAGGACAAGGTCTATTGGAAGTGCAGCAAATGGCGCAAGCAATGCCGAGCTCGCATCATAACCAACACCACGGGCACTGGACAGACGCGTTACGCCTTCAGCGGCATGCATAATCACTAAACTAATCGTTATATTAACTAATCAGAGTATATCAAAGCTTATTAGTTAACTGGAGAGATTATCACTGAGAGCAGGTAAGGCTTTGACTTGACTTATTTACTTTTACCTTGGCATTTCCTAATTTATTTCACATATTTTTTACTTTTAGCCAATGGCCGTGTCAGCTTTTATTTGTATTTTACAATGGTTTTTATTTTAAGTTCCACCAAATATAAGTTACTAAAATCAATGAATCGAATCTTTTACTTCTTGTTATACTGCTGTCTCCGGACCCTTTTTGCTTCCAACACATCCATTAATCTCACGCTTTCTTTTTGCAGCGCTGTTTCCGCTGGATCCGAATATTTTGGGTGACTATGGCAACGAGAGCTTTCTGCCCCGATCACGTTCTCGATGTGGATCGCGTCGCCAGCAGAATATACGCTGTGGCCTCTCCAACAAGAGCCAACTCACTCGCACCCTGGACGATTGGGATCGAGTGCGCTATGAGCACACTCTCAGTGGGGATGTGCTCATCTATGATGACCAGCGTTTTACGCGTCGTTGCTACTACGAGGACACTGTCTATTGGTCGTGCAGTCAAAAGCGTCTAAACTGTAAAGTGTATATGATTACCAACAGCAACAAGCCCACCTATGTCGCCATATCGGGCGTTCATAACCACGCATAAATTGCAAATGTTACTGAATATATATGAATTTGAATCTCTGAATTTCTTAATAAATGTTCGCACAATCCCCAACGTAGCTAGCCTTATGACTATAGCACTACTCTTATGTTATATATCATATATTGATCATGTATATCTTTCATCTCGCTTACTAATGTCTGTTCAATCTTTTGCAGAGATCGCGGTCTTCGGGACGGGCCAGCGAGGACGTACAGTTCTAATTCACAACGATCAGAAGTTTGTCAAGAATCGCAGCTCCGCCTCGCGCACGTATTGGATATGCTCTCGCAAGGTAAGTGGAACGATTCCTCATTCCATGATGTTCACTGAGTGACTGATGTAACTGGAGTAACTGGATGACTGAGAGCTAATTTGGCGAACCCCAAGCGTTGACTAAAACAGCCTCTGACAGCCTTATATGTATTATGCTGTAGATCATGTCTAGCATTCCCTCTATATATGTATTGTATATGACTTTCTTTTCACAGGACGTGACGATATGTCGGGCTCGAGTGGTTACTGCTCTGGACAGCTCGGGGCAGTCGCGAATTATCAAGCGCAACTTCGAGCACAATCACAAGCCCAAGTTCTTGCACAGAGGTGTCAGCCTCTCCCATCAGCTGTCCATAATTGAGGGATCTGCGCTGCTGAAGAAGAGCAAGGGCAAATGCAGCCTGCCGCTGCCGCTGACTAGCAAATCAGCCTAGACCTAAGCTAGGCTTAAAACTGTTCTGCAACAAATTGTAGTTAGTCGAAGCTTAATAAATAACATTTTGATAGGACTTGCATACAAATTTATTATTATGATGTTCGCAAATAAGTTTCGATTAAATGATTTTCCTTGAACTTGTTTCTAATTTATTTTGCTTTTCTCTTGCAGCATTTCACATAGACTTTGCCGACTCGAAGAAGAACGGCGGCAAGCTCTTGGTGATCAATGGCTTTCGCTTCTTCCGCAACAAGAAACGCGGGCATTTGCAATATTGGAAGTGTCGCAACTACTACAAGGAGCGCTGCCCGGCCATAGCTATTCACGATGAGTCGACGCTCATCCTGCGGCTCTGCCATCAGCATCAGCACATGGAGAGTAATGACATTGAGATAAAGCCGCTGCCGTCCATGGCTAAAGAGGAGGAGCCTGAGCAGGAGCACGAGCGGGTGACTGAGCGGGAACGGGAGCGGGAGCAGAAGCAGCAGCTTGATCAAGATCAGGACCAGCAGACTGAAGTTGAGCTGCAGTCGCGTGAGATTGCTTCGCCCGAGCTGCTCTCAGCTAGAATTTTGTCCAGTCGCCCGCCTCCACCGCTCCACGAGTACAAATCGAAGCAAAGCTACGAATTTTAGTTTTACTGTTAACTTGCTAGCTAGTAAGGACTTAAGAATCGATGTATTAAAGTACGCAAATATCCGCATAGTTTTTCAATGTGCAAAGAGCATTCAAAACGAGAAGCCCCTTCGTCCACAACTAACTATAACTATAACTAATTGATTGTGAATCTTACTCTTTCTATTTCTTTTGCAGTTGTTGCTGCTGCTCCATATAAGCCCAAGGTGCAATTCTCGGTCTCAAAACGCGGCGGCCAGCTGCTCTGGCTGGACGGCCTAAAGTTCTTCAGGAACAACGAGAACCGCTCGAACTTCTTCTGGCGCTGCCATTGGTATTACCGCCACGTACGCTGCCCAGTGCTAATTTGCATGAATAAGTTCGATTCGAGTGACTTCCGACAGATCCACGAGCATTGCCATGTGCGACCGGAGCGCAAGGAGAAGCAGCAGCAGCAGCAGCAACCGTCGAGCAAAAGCAAACGCGTTTAGAATCTAATTTAAGTGCTATTTTTGGCTTGTAAATAAAATGAAAGAAAACAAAAACCAGGCAGAGCTGTGACAGTACTTGGCATTTGGCTAATCGATTATAATAATTCAATTCTCCAACCCAACGCTCACTAATTGCTTTATCGTTCAACATTTCCCTTGCAGTTGTGCTGGCTAATGAGGAGGTGCCCAATCCGGAGGATGTTCTGGTCTTCTTCACACAATCGCTGCGCGGTCGTCCAGCTATTATGGCTAATGGCATACGATTTCTAATTATGAGCGAGAACAAGAAGAAAATCCTGTGGCGCTGCAGCTCGATGGCAACCAAGAAGCTGAAGTGTCCCGCGAGAATAACTATGCTCAAGGAGAATCCACCGAAATTCATCATCAACAAGGCGGAGCACATGCATGCGGAGCTAAAGCGAAATAAGTATAGCTCCAGCAAGGCGCATTCAATGACCCAGGCCCAGGACGCTGCCCAGATCAAGCTGGAGCGCGAGATGGAGGGAGCGGTTAGCTTTGAGCTGCACCAGGAGGAGGTGCAGGAGCTGCACGAGCTGACAGACGATGCGATCTAAAGATAGAATTTCAAACTGTATAGATCAGATCTGCTTAACTCTATAAGAATAAGAATAAAGTTTCAAAAAGTGTACATTATATGACAACTATTTCGCATGCGAGCCACTGCAGCAAATGCACCATCTAACTTCGTCTGTATATACCTAAGAACTGCTCCTTATTGTTTCTGAATAAAGTTAGCTTAAGATTTATGGAACTAGAAACTATCTAATAATGTTATATATCTATCTTGCTATATCGTTTTTAGATCTGCCCAACTTTTGCTATGTGATCAGCCAAAAGGGTCGCATTCTCCTGCTGCATGAGGGCTTCTACTATGTCCGGGAGAAGGCCATCAACAATAAGACCTATTGGCGCTGCACTCAGTACACGACTATACTCAAGTGTCACGGACGCATTCACACTCTGAATGGAAGCATTGTCCACTTCTGCAAGCACAATCACAGCCAGGAGGAATACGGACGGAAGATGAAGAACGCATTACGTGGGCGCAACTAGGTCAATGGCGGTACCTATACCACCTTTTACTATCTAAATTCTATTTATTTCTTTGCATTGTATTCATTTGTCCCTGATCTATTACCACGTTTATTTAGTAAGACGTATCAATATTTTTAAATTATGGAAATTCATTATATATTTTGCAAGTGACATTCTGTCCAGCATATCATTCAGAGCAATACAAGACTTTATTTTGCTATAATTTAAACAATTGATTTTAATAAGTTTCTTCGACTTTTTGCATCTTATAAAACGAATAATATCTTACCCAATATAGACAAGATAAAGTGTTAAATAGGATTCGCGTCCTGGACGAAATCCAGATTTCATTCAAAACTCAATAATATATAAATCTATGTACTTGTAGGTATATAAACTTTTTGTGTTTAGATATCAGACAGTATTAAAGGACACGTTGGACACGTTACTAATTGTTCCCCAATTATTCTAGCCAGTGCTAATTGAGGAAATATTGTGCAATAATATTCCACAATATTTCTATTAATATATTAAGTAATTCTTAAAGTGCTCTCTAGATACATTTTTAAAATTAGCGATTGAAATTTGTTAAGTTGTTTTAATTGGAAGAGCTGCTGATCCCAAGCATAAGATGGAGAACTAATCCATATATATTATCTTAATATTTTAATTTTTTTGAAGGTAAAAGATGATATTTTTGTTAAAAAACTTGCAAGTTAAGTTTAGGTATAATTTTAGTTTGAAACTATTCGCCATGGATTTTTAGCGCTCATTTAAATATATGTATATACCATATACAAAATGTTCTATACTTATTTATAATACACATTTTTCAACTAATTTTTGAAAACGTTTAATATTAAGAGAAACAAAATTTTTTTTAGTAAATAAAGTGATGAAAAAATGTTCTGCTAAAGTTTTCGATAAAGCTAAAAGCTCAGTATTGATTCGAAAATAGACTTGTTATCACTAATTATATATATTTGTATGCTTCTCATTGCAGATATCATGTTGTTGGCCAATTTTACGAGCACGCGCAAGAAGAAGCGCAAATTGTTGATAGATAAACACGAATTCGTCATGGATCGGAAACTGAAGAGCAGCATCAACTGGCGCTGTGCAAGATATCGCAGCGCCAACTGCAAAGTGAGGGCGACGACGCACGAGCTGAAGAGCGGCCAGGAGGTGTACAGGATCAAATATGCCAATCACTCGCATAGCTGAGCATCGCAGCTATGGGGCTATGGGAGCTGCGATGCGCGATACAGATTAAAGTGGATCCAGTCCGCAAATACTTTTAAAAATACTTTTACCAATTATAGACCTAGTTGCTATTCGATTCAGCTTTGTTGAGATGTGGCTACTACCTTATAATCTAGTATCTAGATTATACTTTTTCTATAAATATATATAAAATTATACCTAGATGTAATCCAGCTAAGGTCTGATCAAAAAGAGAAATGAAAAATCGTAGACCTTTTAAGACTTCACATATATAATTAAATGTAAATCCATGGCACATCTACTTTATAACACATATATCAAATTCCCTCTTATACTACTGCAGATAGGAAACAGAGCCAAGGTGTCGCATTTTGGAGACGTAAGCGGCGTCTACAAACAGCTAACAACTAGTTTAAGATCTGGATCTGTTTCGAAGCCTAATAAAAAAATGTTTTTGCAAAAGCCTGAACTAATTGTCGTACCATAGTGCACGTTATATCTTAGTATCAACCTGTATTGAATTCTGGTTAACTAATTAAATCAACCTTCTATCTCTCCTTGCAGAACTTGTGCGCAAGCAGGGCATAATGATCGTCAAAGGTACCAAGGGTAAGCCGAAGCTGTTGATGGGCGGCTTCGAGTACTTTCGGAACAATAGCCGAGGATCGAAGACGTATTGGCTTTGTGCTCGGAACCGTTACCTGCGCTGTGCTGCTCGCATTATCACCTGCTCCAGCACAGGTGAGCTGGTGGTCAAGAACCAGCAACACAATCATGACCCACAATTTCCGGGCGAGAACAAAAAACAAGCGAATGACACGACGAACAGCTCACATTAGCAGCGGTAGCGGCAGAGGCGGTGGCATCAGCGTTAGTTGCAACTGCGTACCAAAGTTTTCCCTTCAATAAAGAATTTTCCATTAGTTGCGCCATATAGGCTCGTATTTCGATATCGCATATGCATATATCAGTACTGTGACTAAAGGTAAATATCTCTTGGTATTTGCACAGCTGGGCAGATAAACAATTCTGTTCTATGAAGTAATCCAATGCCGAAGTTATTAAGATTGTAAGTTCTACTGTTCCAATGCGATTGTGCTAATCGGCATTACACGATGCAAGTTCTTTCAGTATAAATTAATATGATTTACAGTTCATTTGCTTTACATTATAAACTCAATATTTTACTCAAGAAGTAAGGCACAAATATCTTTTAGCATTTCAGAGCAATTGTTTGATTAATGAACACCAATCAGTCAAGAAGTCGAACTGCTTTACACATACACATATACATACTATATATCTGTTTATACATACACACATATACGTGTATGTTCTTGAACTCGTAAATTGATACGGCACTCCGCTAATTTCTTGGGTAAGCGTTGCTTTGTTTATACAAAAGAGACGACAAGCATGATTCAGATTTTCAGACACTTCAATTGTCTGTCTCACAAGTTTCAGACCGAGTGGCAGATACATGTATGTACATACATAGCCATATGTAAGTATAAAGAGACAGTTGTGTGCGGGGTTCTTGGAGCTGAAGCCTTGGAATGACTAACTGAGAATGTCTGTGATTAGTTAAATATAATACCTGCGAAATCGCCTTTCCTTTTTATTGAGAAGCATTTCATCAGAATTTAAAATTAAAACCAAAAGGAACGTTACAAAAGTTCCGTTTTCAAGTAAAATCTGGTTCATTTTTGATTTCAATTTTTAAATATGCCTAGTCAGATCTAATTAACTATTTCGGTAACTAATTATTTTTCTAGTTCGAATAGGTATATAATATTGCTTATGTCATGTGTGTTTTCATTGAAAATTATGATCAAATAATAAACGAATTACTTAGTTCATGCTTAAAAAGAACCAGCGCTCAGCTATCGATATATATCGACACATTGCTTGTGGTTGCTCTTATACATCGTAGCATCGATACACTAGTTATGCTCATTCTTTCTCACAGAATTGTTGCGTACGGACGTTGCCGCGCGTCGCGTATTTTTAATTATTTTCTCAGCTTCTGGTAGGTGGTGCGCGCAGCAAATAAGAAAGAAATTTGTGTATTGCAGCAGAAGTTTTCAGTGCGCACAGGCTGTGCCGCGCTGCTCGAAATTCTCCGCAGAGTAAAGATTCAAAACTAATATGTAACAAAGAAAGGTGCTGAGGATATCAAATAAGAGTGAACAATGTAAAATACACTTAAGTTCAAGGTTTACTGTTGAATCGAAGTTCAAACACAACTAAATTTAAAACGCTGTGCAGATTTTTGTATACACTCTGCGGCGTATGTGTGTGCGTGTGTGTGTTAGCAAATGTAACTGCTGCATTTTGCTTTATCGATGGGCCAGTGCTATTATTGAATTAATAAATGTACACACAATAAGAAAATATATAACATTGTCTCAATCTATCTGTGGAAAAATATCTAAACCCAATTACTCAGTTTGCTCTCAGTTTAATTCGATTGACACAGAGGCAGGCGGTAGAGCGCGAGCGCAAGCAGCAGCAGTAGCAGCGGCGACAGCAGCAGCCCCAACAGAATATAAGGCGACAGACTTAACTTGCCCACTCTTCATTCGTTGGTGGTGGGAGAGACGCACATACAATACAGCAATAGCAATAGCAGCAGCAACAGCAACAACAACAAGGAGAGCCAAACCTACTCTCAGCTCTGCTTTTGCGCAGAGAAACGCTGCGAATTCGCCGTGTCTGTGAGCGCTGCTCAGTTGCAGCTCGGTCGACGCTATTTGGAAACACCTTGCTCCAATATTTTTGCCTGGCTTATGCTCTGCCCTGCGTTGCGCTGCTCTGTAGCTAGCGTTCGCACGACTCAATCGGTGTTGCCGTTGCCGTCGCAGTCGCTGTCTCAGTATCGTTTCGTGCGATTCTTTGGACTGCAGCAGCATAAAATTCGTCGGGAAAACTCGCTGCCACAAAGAAAAAGGCAACATTTTTTGTTGTTGTAATTTTCCAATGCTGCTTGGCTGTGCTTTGCACGCGATTCCCTACAATTTGGTTGTGGCCAGTGCTGCAGCTGCTGCAGCAACAACAATAACAACTATACGCAGAACGGCAGCAGCTTCAACATTGTCGCCGTGTCGCCAGCAGCGCCGCAGCATCGCCAGCCCCTCGGACTCGCCATGTACAACAAAAACAAGAACAACAACAGGAACAGCGACGCCAGCATAGAACAGGTTTGTAGCTTTAACATTTCTTTTTCGTTATTTTTCTTTTTTTTTTCCTTTTCTCTCATCTCTTCGCTGCCGTCGCCTCAGCTCATTCTCTTGCTCCACTCGTTGCTTCGTTTTCGTTTCGTTCGCTTATTCATAACTTTTTTGGTTATAGATTTTTGTCAACCACCCAACCTGCCCATCCTCCCAAGACTAAGCTATGCTTTGGCATCCCAAAAACCGAGACCCATGTTCCCAGTTCCTTCTCCCCCGGTTCTGCCTCTGCTCTCACACATGCTCAACTGTTTCAGTTTTTCAATTATTAATGGTGGCCATTAGTGCGCGACGTCCGTCAGCTCTTCCGTCTGCCCGATCGCCCGGCCGCTCGTACGTTATGCTGCCACGCCCCCACCTATACCTCACCTCGTTGTCGTGTGGAATTTTTTCCCTTATCGGACAAATTGTGTTTGTCTGAAAAGTTCAATGAGGTGCGCGCACTGCAATTGCACTTCGGCCCCTTCCGTTCCGTCCCGTCCCGTTTCGTTCCCGTCCACTTCAGCCCGGCGTAGAGCTAGCTGCCATTCTGTCATATTTATGCTATCGACATATTTACAGTGAAGACTCCTACTAACGAGCCCGCAAGCTGTGCTTTGAGTAGTCTATCTCACTTATTCAGTTAATTCGTAATATAAGCCCAATCGCATGTCCTTAAAGAATAATTTCTTATTCTGACTTTGGAATAATAAGATACATATATATATAAAACAAAACGGATAAAACGGAGTTGCAGGACCTTAGGGGTAAATGGTACCCTCGCTGTCCACCCGATAGAGCTTTCACTGTACAATATTTGTATATAGTAAATACATGCTTGTGTATGCATTTGTATTGCTAGATTGAAATCATGTTGGCATGTCTGGGTGTTTCAGATAGCGATAACGATTCGAACCCGCAGCACAACGGAAATGCGTTGCATTAAGTGAATTACGCAACTCCCTTCTCATCGCCCTATCGAAACACCCTTACCTCGCCTCACCTCCCGCCCAGGGGTTATTTACAGTGTTGACTAATTTTTTTTTCTCACTCTGCGTGTGTGTGGGTGCTGCGAATGAAAAATTATTACTACAATAGCACTAAGATAAGATCTCTATGTGTGAGTGTACGTAATTCTCAAGAAAAAATATAGTTTAAATCTTTTATTTGTTGTGCAAAGCTGGTTCATATCTCAGTCTACAGTCATGCAAAGTTTATAAAACTCAAATTAGATCATAACTATAAATAATATGGTTAATAGATATATAACAGAATTACTCACATAGGAAGTTTGCCAATTCGATAAATAAATATAGTTGTCTAAAATTTACACTCAAAAAATCATAAATGAAAAGAAAATAAAATATATGAATTTAAAGAACTAGTTTCATATAGGAAGTTAGTAGGAATCACTATCACAACAATCAAGAAGAACGAAAAATTCATTGGTTTTGCTGACCGCTTGTTTGCAAATGAGCTAATTTCGAACTAGGTGGAGTTCATCAAGGAACTAAACAAGTAAACCCACTAATTGATGTAATTGCTGGGATTTCCGAAAATTCGGAAAAGTCAAACATTTAAAACATTTTTTCTTTTTCATTGATAACTAAATAAATAATTTATCAATTGCCCTAATGCAGCCTTAAAATCTTTTTTTTTTTTATTTTTTTATGCCAGCTGCAACATAAGGGATTTATGTCGAGTTTAATTAAGATAGCGTTCCGGCTGAAATATGTAGACCTTTTGTATTAAACGCTTACTTGAGAGAACCTACCCTCATTGCTTGCCTAATGAAAACTCGTATTATTGATAAATTAGTGCTTACCTGAGCTAAGTGCCAGAGTCCTGCTGGCTCCTTGGCAATTTATGCGGTACTTACGGCTTGTCTACTACTTTATTATCCCAGCTTAACCTTGCGTAACCCAAGCTCTTTGTCTTGTGCAGGCAGCCACACACAGTCGCATACACGCATATATATATATATATATATATATATATATATATATATATATATATTTGTGTGCAAATACATATATACAAATATATATGGGCCTTTTAGCAACCCCTTTGGAAACTTACCCAATTTGCCACCAAAACCCAATAAAGTCATTTCACAGTTAAAATTATAGTATTTGTTTGCTGAGCTGCCGACTGTGGGTCCATTTGATAATTGCTTAAAGCTGTACCCATTCCACGCACGCACACACACGCGCGTACACAGTCCCCAGTTGGAACAGTTTGTCACGGCCCATCCCCCTTTTGCGAAAAACACATGCGAAAGCCATGTCGGGTCGCATATGTTGCTCAAAGTGATTATTTTCACTAAAAATAAACGAAATTAATGATTGATGAAGTGAGACAAGGGAGCGAAATGTCAGACATCAACACCAGAAGAACAAGATGATGAAGATGGGGAGGAACCCGACCCCACAAACCATTTTCACTTCGACTCCCACTGCCGGTCGCTCGCGGTTCCTTTCTCAGCAAACAAAGAGCGAAACAGCAACATTTCAATCGTAATGAGCAGGGGAAAGTGTCATTTAATTGAAAGCAGGTGGAGTAGGTGTTCGGGGCCAAATGTAAAATGGGAGATGGAAGCTGGAAGATGGATGCTGGATGCTGGATGCTGGGTAGCCAGCCAGCTTCATCTTTCTTTGCGGCGAGTCCAGCCTTTTGTCGCAACCGCAACCAGACGGAAATCATAAAAATGTTGCACACACAAATATTTTTTATGTATCTTCGCTCGCGTCTTCGTCTCGCCGGGTCGAAAATAATAATAAAATGCGAATAAAATAAAACAAACAAAAAATAATATTTCGAAGACTTGGAATACCCTTGGGAACCTGGAATACCCTTTGGATATAGAGAAAGTCTTAGAATGATCTTGATTGTCCGCCAAAGATGAAAGGAGGTATACATTGAAATATGAAATCATGTTTTGAAGAGAGTTTCAACATTAATATTATATTGATAACGAATATCTTAAAGTATTCTAGTCTAGAATTCTAATTTATATAGCAGATCGACAATATATAACCGTCTGCTAGAATATTTTGTTTTATAGATTTTCTAACGAAATTGAAATACCCAATCGGCAGAGTAGCGAATAATAAATGCCACCAGACGCCAAGACGCGGGACGCAGGAGGCGTGGCATGGCATGGGCGGCCGTGCCACATATTTCGTTTATATATTTACTTGACAAGTTTCGCAGGAGCCTCGACTGTGCCTCGACAGTTGCCCGCTGCCATTTGCGTCTTGCGTCTTGCGTCTTGCCTCTTGGCTTGGGTCTCTTTCGCTTTTGGCGTCTTTTGCCATTTCAGTGCAGTGCAGACCCCGGCGCTGCATGTCATCAACAACATCATCTACATCTCCTCGCTCTGCGTCTCGGAGTCGGTCTACGTCTACGTCTCCTTTCTCTGTCCACGTCTCCGTCCTCGGCTCCAACTGTGGCTCCGACTGTTGTCTGCTGTGTTCTATTTTATAGTCCAAACGTGATGGCAAAATGTGCCTGCCTGCTGCATATATATTTTCATTTTCTTTTTTGTTTTCCCCGGGCTTTTCCCAATGCCTGCTGTGCTGTGTTGTGTGCTGCCTTGCCTTGCCTTGCATTTTCCTGCCGCGCTTTGGAAAAATAAATTAATGGGAAACATGCAAACATAAATTCGTTTTTTAGCTGTCAGGTGTTTCACATTTTAAACGTAAATTATATATAAAGCACCAAACAAAATTATAATTCCGCCTAAATGTTTTATTGGCCACCGACTGCTGTCTGTCTGTCTGTCTGTCTGTCCAACTCTCCCTCTGTGAGCATATACCCTGTCCATATCTTATTGAGAAAGCAGGCAGCTCTGTTTGTCAAAAGAAATGTTCATCTTACAAATTGGTGCACTGCTTGGCTTTATGTACAGGGTATCTTTTCGTCGTGCATTTGCATTGTTTACTTTATGCTTTTGCAGCAGCCAATGGAAATTTAATTTTATTTAAATTAATGATGAGGCTTATAATTGGCCTCGTTTTAGGTTTTTAGCTTCCTTCTATTCATTTTGGTTTTTATATGGACACTTTACAGTGTGAATGGCAGCGACAACGTCAGCTTCATCCCCATTTCAATCTGCCTCTTCATCAGCATCTCCTGCTCCATCTCAATCTTCATCACAATCTCTAGCTCGCATCTACATCAGGGCCTTTCTTTGGCTCGCTTTTTGAAGAGCATTTGACGTGACTTGGGCTTCGCTTTTCGTGCGATGCGCTCTCTCAACTTTGATTATGACGTGAAGTTGGCCAAGTGCAAATACTTTGCTCGTACTTTTTAATTAACTTAATTAGCATAGATGATGGGCTAAGAAGAGCAGCGCTTACATAACATGGAAATTGCATTATGCTTTCCCGCCGCCTTCCCCACACTGTGCCCAGTCCCCACTGTCCATCAGCTCGTATGGGAAAGTTGACAGGGCGGGCGAACTCGGTTTTCTGGCCTTTTGATTTTGGCTATGGCAGCCCTGTAAATTACTCAGGAGAAGCTCGCTTCTGTTCACATACTCCTCATTATAAGCATAATGTGCTCGACAGCTATACGAAGCGATTGCTCTTTTAAGTACCACCAGACGTACTTAAATGCCTCCCCCACACCTTAGCTGATTTAGAATTCCTTGTGTTCATTGAGATCTAACCTACTAATTGGTTATACTAATTAAAAACATTTCAATTGAGTAACCAGCACCACTCCGATTTCGTCAGCCATTGTGGTAAATATATTATAAGGCCCGTAGAAAACCTTGTCTAGCGTTACCTCACGTGCGGTTCACGTTTCATCTACACTGAGTATTCGCATAGACAGATGAACAGTAAAGATTATATGCAAAGTTTCCTACCTGAGCTCAGACTTTATATTTCAGAATGTTTTCAGCTTGTCATGTTTTCGGGTTTGTTCTCAATTTTTCCAGCATCAATGAAAACTATTATATGTATAATTGTTTCTACTGTAATAAAAGTTCCTTTTATGAGACAATTCATAAATTAGTGTTATTATTAGTGTGAAAAAGCTTGATTATAATAAATCAGCCATTCAAAGCTTTCGTTGGTTTGCAGCTGATTTATAATCCGTCAATCAAATCAAATGTTCTAAAATTGTCTTTATGGTTAGAGCTCTGAGTTGGTTAATCACTGCTCAATCAACCGTCAGTCAATGAAGCACTCATCCATCACTCAATCGATAGTTTCGTTCGCTCTATTTTAGCTAGATTTACACACCCAATTAATGAGTTTTCTATAGTCGTGATTATTGCTTCCTTTTTTATTGTTGATTCCACAAATTTTGTGCCCCGGGCTTTTCCATCTTAAATTATGTGTCTAAGTTTTCTTTCTTAATTTCAATTTTAGTTGGGCAATTTTCTTATTTTTTTAATAGCTGCTGCGGCACGTCTCGACAAAAAATTATAATCTTTCAAGTGGTTGTTGGTGTTTCTCTTGTTGATATTGTTGCTTGGCAGCCGATTTCCCCCGCCTCATTGCCCTTTGCCCGGAGGCGCTAAATGCAGGAAAACAAAAAGAAATAACGGAAGAGGCCGCGCTACACCGGAGACATAAGAAATTTGTATAAGAAATCTATAAATTTTGTCTTAATTTTTTCCCTCGTTTCATTTTTTTTTCTTTTATAACGCGTGATTTTTGATTTACGCGCCATTGGACATTTTATTTGGATTGGAGTGTTTGGTTTCCCAGAGCACATGTTTATTTTTTGTCTCTTTTTCCCTCGTTGTATTTTTTATTTTTATTTTTTTTTTTATTTATTTTTATTGCTTTTTAATGCGCCGCTGAGGAAGTTTTATTTCTGGAGGCAACTGCAACTCCCCCAATCGTTTTATGTGAGGCGCTGTGCGTGTGGATTGTTGAACAATGAATTTTCTCGGGATTATCTATGTGTGTGATATAGTGCGGGTGTGTGTCTTCTATATTGTATGTAAATGTGTCTGCGTACAACTGAGCTGCAGGCAGCAACAGCCAACGCAGCGGTGGCGCTTTATTGTAGAGTATGAGAAATAGTATAGGGTATAATCTAAGGGGTATAATATCTAATCTAATATTGTCATGAAATGTGCACAGAAAATATTATATATTTGTGATATTTTGATTCGATTTGATATAGAATTATTGGCCAATTAATCCATTAAAGAATAAGAGTGTACAATATGTTTTTAGGTGCTTCTTTTTGACTGGCTGATGATTAACTAAATCTGCGAAAGAGTATTCAGGCTTCAGCCAGCCGTAGCAAACAGATTTCTCGCTTGTTTTAAATTCAAATGCGGCAATTGTCAGTATTTGCCACCTTCTTTCATATTTATGCTCTTATGTACAAAACACATATATTATGTATATATAATAAACATAAAATATTCAAGTCTTGTCTTCTGCAACCCACACAGAATACGCAGCAGCAGCCACAGCAGGAGGAGGGGACGCCGCAGCAGCAGCAAATGCAGCTGGAAGTAACCGCAGTCAGGACGAGGGCCAACACGAACAGGAGCAGGACCTTAGCCACGTCCAAGGCGAGAGCTAGAGCCACGTCGTTAATCTATTTACCGCCTTTCTGTCAGCCATGTGGACACGTGCCTGCGGCAACAGCAGCAACAGCAGCAGTGGCGGCACGGGCATCGGTATCGTCCACCAGCTGTTCCTCAACTACGACTTCTCGGTGCTGTTGTTTTTGTTGCAGTAGCAGTAGGGAACATAAAAATGATGATAAACATGCCACAATGCCGACGGTGACAACAGCAGGAGCAGGAGCAGCTGTACTGTGCCCTGCCTCAGTCGCAGTGGCAGTTTCAGCCTCATCCTCGCCAGCAACTTCTTTGGAGCTGGCGCACAAATTCCTGCAGCGTGATATTCAGTTTAGCGTGGCGCCTAGCTGCAACGCTCTCAGACGCTCGACGCAATTAGTTATGCCAATTGTTGTAGGTGGCAGCAACAGCAACAGCCATGGTAGCGTCTCGGAATGTTTGCGACGCCAGCGCCAGCGACGTGAGCTTATGCGAATCGAGCGACAAAGTCAGGGGGCAACGCAGCTGGACACAATAAAACCAATCAGCAGTGCAACAGCAACTATAACTACAACAGCAGCAACACTTGCAGCCACAGCAACAACAACAACAAATAGTTCGCAAGCAACGACAACGGCAAAAATTGACGAAGAGAAGTTGAATGAGGATGAAGATGAAGATGATGATGATGATGAGGATGATAAATGTAGGTGCTATAACTATAACGGTGATATTAGTGCGCTGGAACGTCTAGAGCAAGAGAAGGAGCGGGAAGCGCTAAAGAAAAGGCAGCAACAGCAACCGCAAGATGAGATGGAGCTGGAGCTGAAACGACAGCAGCAGCAGCAGCAGACGCTGCCTGAGTGGTATCAGCTTCCTAGCATTACGTGGCTAAAATTCTGGCAGCAGCAACTGTGCAACAGCAACAGCAGCAGCAGAAATAGCAGTAGCGACGCCAGCAACTTCGCCAATGCGACAACGCTAACAACGAATATAACGACAACAACGGCAGCAGTAGCAACAACAACAACAATTGACAGGAGTCGGGGCAGAAGCTGCGGCAGCAACAGCATGACGTCGACAAAAAGTTGGCTGAGAGCACTGTGGCTGACGCTGCTGCTGGCCACGTCCGTTAGCGGCTGGGGAGGACGTCAAGATGGTGAGTAATAAGTGGCCGCTGTACAGATACCCTTCATGGCTTGAACATATAAGGAATTAACCCCACAGCCAATCCTTATGTATTCATAATCAACCTTAATTCTGGAAAGTTATTGGCAAAACGCATTTTATAATTGTCTGTACCTCACCTCGCAGCTGACAGTGTTACACAAGAGTGTCATATACCCTACATTGTGTTTGTCCAGGGTATCTGCATTAGAGCTGTAGTCAAGATGAAAAGTCGCAGAAAATGCGCGTAACGCATGCCGTTAAGTAGCGTTATGATAGGAATTTATAATTTGACTTGCGCCACAATGCCACCTCCATCTATCCAATTGCCCCGCCATCTTTAGAGGCCCAACCCCCGTCCACAGCGTCCCCTTACAAGTGGCCATTCTGCCCCTCCTACTCCTCTGCTGAACGACAACAGCATTTCATTTAATTTTGAGCATAATTTTTAGTGGCCCGAGCGTCAGCTGCCTGCCACAGCTTGTGTCTGCACCCAACCCCTGCGAGTGATTGCCTCCGCCAACCGACCTCCCTCCACCCCCGCTCTCTTCATTTGCGCCCTCTGCTCGGTCATGCTCAATTGAATCCATAAGTAGTTTGTGACCACAGATCTGCGTGCTCGTATAATGCGTTTCAACTGTTTCTCCATGAGCGAATTTGTCCAAAAAACAAGTAAGAAAGCTCTAGTCGAGACTACTCGACTACGAGATCCCCTGAACCCTTGGAGTAATAGCTATTTCAATAATTTTTCGCGTCTTTCAGCTTACATAAGAAACACACACACACACACACACACACACACACACACACACACGCACGCACGCACACACAGGCATACATACACACACATACATACACATACATACACACACACACACACACATACACAAACAATTACATACATATACACACACAAGCATAAACACGCATGGGCGGCAGTGAGCGCTTACTATGACAACTTAATTGCTTAATAACGTTTTTTGTGGACGTACGATCTTCATGAAACTTTCAGATTATGATTATAACATGGATATGCATGTAATTGCTAAAGCACAAGTCTCTAGTATTTGAAATACGCTTTTTACAAAAGTGAGGGTGAGGGGGTGAATTTAAAGGTGGGGGGTTAATTTTAACAAAAACCGAAATTGTATAAATTGCATACAAGCATACATTAAAAATTTGGAGACTCTAGCAATAAAGGTGTAGAAGATATATTTTATAGCTGGTTTTCGATAAGGTTTTTTATCGATAAAAAAAGATCGGGATGAGTTATCGATTTTTAATGACAAACTTGATATGCGCGCTGTAATTACGGACATTTAAAAAAAAATTTGAAGTCTCTAGCTCTTATATCTTCTGAAATCGACGCGTTCATACATACGGACAGACGGACAGACGGACAGACGGACAGACGGACGGACGGACAGACGGACAGACAGAGGGCCAAATCAACTCAGCTCGTCGCGCTGATCAAGAATATATATACTTTGTGGGGTCTGCCACGCCTCCTTCTCCCTGTTACATACATTTCAACAAAACCATTATACCCTGATTTCCCATTGAAAATGGGTTCAGGGTATAACAAGTAAGAGTACTTTAGTCATTGATGTCTGACTAGGAGTTACCCCGCAATTACATTTGAAGTGGCTTAATATACATTCAAGGACTCACAGATAATGAGTACATATCCGATTTAAGTATTTAGGTTTGGCATATATTTATATCTATTCAGACATATTCCGTAAATCTGATAGAATTGAAGATCTGCTTAAAGAACATATTCTATAAATCCTTATTTATCCTTTTATTTTGATATTATTTAATCTCTTGTCTTATATATTTATAATTCCTGGCTATCAATCGATAGTTATCGTTGATGATATTATTGGATTATCCGTATGTCGGCTTTCATCCATTCACATTATAATATACACTTATCTGTCATCAATGACTACAGGGTATACAAAAAAAAAAAAACAATTTTTTTTTTGTTTTGGTTGAAAACAATAAGAAAACAACGGCAACAGCCGCCGCAGCAGAAGCAACAATAACAACAACAAATGGCAAATTGTACGGAAATTGCCCGAAACAAACAGGCAGCAACCGCCATCCGACCACCGACCGCTGACCATAATTCACTCAAGTTAGACAAAAGCATTTTCGGGCATTACGTACACCCCACCAACGCTCTATCTGTTACCTCCTACTACCCCTACTACCCCTACTTGCGTTTGCTAAGCAAAACCGAAACGAAAGTCCAAAATTCCAAATGCAAACGCAAATGAGTCTAAAACGAAGCGTCATGCTCTTTGAGCTGCCCTTACATGTGTGTGTGTGTGTGTGTGTGTATGCGTGTGAGTATGTGAGTTCCACGTTTGTGTGTGCTACGTAGCCATTGTCCCATCAATAAGGGTGGTCCAGCATAGCGCCCTGATAGTACTCAACGCCAAGCACTTAATGGGTCCACACCCACCAGAAGGTGCAGGGCACACGAGGGTTGCGGAAGTGGAGTGGGGGCGTTTTAATTGGGTTAAGGAGCTGTTAGCGCGTTAAAGCTGTCATTACACTACAGATATCTAGACACAGTCGTTGAGAGATAAGCACACACATGCCTAACAACTGCTTATAGGTCCACAATGAAAAATTGCCTGTCATAATAAGTAACATTTGGCAGGTGGCTGAACCAATTAAGTGTTTTCTGATGGAGGATAATTATTTTCACTAGAAGCCTAGCTGCAATATTTATATTAACAGGAAATCAAGTTATAGCAGGGCTAAAGTTCTTTACTTCAATGTTGCAACTTGGTTTCTACTAGACTTTTAAAACCCAAAAATATAACTTCTCACTGACTCATGAGTTGAATCCCGTAGAAAGTCATGGAAATATATTTTTGGGAGAGATTTATCGGATATATAAATATTGCGTTGTTCAATCTCACTCATTAATTAATGATTCAAAAAATACAAAAATTTGTATCGGGCCAAATCCCTGGCTTTTGTTTATGATTAGGCAAAGAAACACAACCATAGTTGTACTTACTTTCTTTAAGGTCCAAGACATAAAGCTTTGCTTGTACAAATTCAGCTTCCTTTCTTCGCATAAATGCTTTAGAAAACACCGTTAATGTGGCTGATAAGGGTCTTACAGCCACGATACAAGCCTAACGCCAGGCGATTACTGTCAGTTGATAAGACTAAAATGCCAATCGCAACTCTTTTCCGAGTTACTTTAATATTTGCCAATCCAACAGGCCCAATCTAACAGGCGGTGCTGCGTACTTGAGCCATTGTAATCCAAAAAAAATAAAATATTTGCATGCATGCGCCCTTCATTTCATGTCCATACGTATTTGCACGCTTGTCTGTCTCTCAATTCCAACGTTCGTCCTTTCGTCCACCCGTCCATTGGTTTATTTTTGTATTTTTACTTTAAGCGTGTAGTTTGGCTGGATTTTTGTCCTGCGGCTATATATCGGGGGTAGCTGCTGCTGCCATAGACAGCTATGTTGTTGCTAGCAAAAGTATTGAATCATGTTGGAGCATTATGCACGGCACTTGAAATTGGCGAAACAATTACAATGGGTCGCACGGCAAAGTATGCTACACTTTATATACACACACGCCCACTGTGCGTGAGTGGGCGAGCACATAGAGAAAGAAAGAGATAGAGGAGGGAGAGAGAGAAAAAGGGGGACACATTATGACAGCTACCGCAACAACAGCATCGGTAGCTGAACAAATGTACAAGTCATTGGACAATGAAACAGTCAGCGAAAAGGGGGACCTGGAGCAGAGGCGAGGCGGAGTGAGCTAGCGGGCGGACGGGCGGACGGGCGGCTTCTCAATGAGGCTCAGAGTTCACAGCGATTCGCTGATCCTGCGCAGGAGCACCTTTTGTTTGCCACAAATGTGAAAAACAACAAAATGAAAAAGGAAAAAAAAATGGAAATGGGAAAGAACAAAAGAAAAGCAAAAAGTAAAATAAAATAAAGTAAAGTAAAACAAAATAAAAGAAAGCAAAGAAATAATAAAATAAAATGTGTATAGCTTGATGTATGTATGTGTGAGTGTGTGTGTTGTGTTTGTAAGTGTGTGCTGTGTCTATGTGTGTGTGTTGATTCGTGCGCACATTCGTCTCTACTTTTGCGACTTTTGTGCATTTGAATGCGTATAGCACTCGGCTTCGGTTGTGTTTTTTGGGTCCACCCTTAAGCCCAGCCCAGCCCAACACTGGCAGAAAGCTATTCGAGGGTGGTTTTACCATTTTCTAGCCTTGTATGTGTGCGTTTGTATGTATTGCATTGGCTATACTTATTGTTTGTGTTGTGTGTGTGTTTGCGTGTGTGTATGTAAGTATGCGTGGCATGCCTTAAGCTAAAGGCTCCTTTTTCGTTTGCCTTACTCTATGCATTGGCTTGTTCCATGCTCTCTCTCGCTCTCTCTCTCTCTCTCTCTCTCTCTCTCTATGCTCTTTTTAATATTCACAATTGCCATTTCGGTAGTTTTTATATGTGTATACATTATATATATGTATATTTCTATGTCTGTGTGCGACATTATTATTATTACGAGCCGTTTTCTGGTTTTGCTGCTTGTTCAACTTATTTATGAGCCCTTGCGTCGTGGCAGAGGGTCGTAAATTTTTAGTCTCTAAGAGCCACACTCACACACATACATATATATAGATATATATACAAGCACACACACACACTATGGCAAGCTGACACTTATGCGCACGCACTTAAATACAATCATAATAACAATAATTGAAACAATTTATAAATTAAAAAGCCACAAATCTTGGCATCAGAATTGACATTACTATTAGAACAGAAATACGAAGACTGCGAACAATGGCATTATTTATTTTGGTTAGGTATAAGACTCTAATTTGTTATACTCTATACCGTTAGCTGATAGAGGGTAGATTGGTTTTTATTTCGTTTTTGTTTTACTTGAGTCTCTAGCTCTCATGTTTAACCGGTGCTCATCAATCAATTAATCAATTAGTCAGCCAATCAGTCAGACAGTCAGATCTTCAATCTATCAGCTAATTATCAGACAGTCAATCAAACAACTTATCGATCAATCAAGTTATTATTTTGATCATCAACCTATCAACCAAGTTAGTGAATCAAGTCGGTATTCAATTAGTTTACTATCAGTTTGCCCTTAGGAATCATTCATTTAATCGGTAAGTCATTCAATGAATATATCGCTCAGTCAACCAAACAGACATTAATCCTATCAAGCTCCTATTAGCACTGTCATCAGTCAAGCAATCAGCCGAACAAATTCTAATACCTGCAACTACGAGTAGAGTATTCGGTAGTCGATTCTATTGGGCTATACATTTTTCTTCATTACTTGAATATTGTTAAAATATATTTTTTGAACAATTGCTCTTTTATGGTGCAGCTTGCTTTTCTTGTTATTTGTGTTGTTGTTGTTGGTGTCGTTAAATGAACAATGGACCACAATTGAGGTCACATGCTACTCACACCCAACACACACAAACCCAGATTCAGAATTGGGGAATTTAAGTATATAACTCACTTATGCATGTGGCTATTAAAATCTACATAAATAATTTATTCGACTGCGTTTGGCTTTTGGTTTATTTGGTTTGATATTATTAATAAATTGCATACTTTTTCGACTTGCAGCGCCTACAAACTGCACGTTTCCTGCCCGATGGGAGGGCTCCTGGTTTTTATCTGGCTACCAGCAATCCATCCACATTAAGGGCTCACAGTTCAGCTACCGGGGCAGGTGCGCCGCCTATGATGGTAACAAATATCTGATTGTGGATGAGTAAGTACCATCAAATACAGTTCACCGATAAAAGTTTATATATGCTAACATTTTGGCTCAAAATATGCTTGGCTGGTAAATACAAAGATTGAATGAAAATGAGAAGAAGAAAAAAGAATGAAGAAAGATGTTGAAGATGCTCAAGTAGATGAACTAGATGAAACAGATGAAGATGAAAGCAGCTGATGAAGTAGCCGATAAAGGAGAACAGGCGTCAAAAAGCACTTGTACTTAAACTTGTACTGCCTGTAGCTTGTCGTAGCTCCCCTCGACGTTTTTATTTCCTGTTTGTAGGTTATGTTACCTATTTTTTTTTTTTCCTTTTTATTTCGCTTTTATTTTTTCGGGTACGTTTTGTAGCATTTGACTTTTGAGTGTGCGCCAAGTGGCAATAATTGAATAAAGTTTCGTTTTGCTAAGGCACCAGACATACTCAAACAGTCGGTAGGCTAGCAGCAGGCAGTAGCAATACACTCAGAGAAAAGCCAGACAGCTGTCTGGAAAAACAAGTAAGAAATTAACTTCAACTTAAAAGCAAAATTAATTTTTTTAATATGATAATTAATGATGATCATTTTTTTTTCTTCAATATGATATTTATAAAGAGGATTTTGTCTTCAATTTAATTTTGAGCGATATATCTATCAACATTTTAAAAAGTTCTGCCACTGGTTCCAGGGTATGAAAATCATTCAAATTCCTTAAAAGAACATATCGCTTTAAGTAAGTGAAGAGAGTTTACTTTTTCTCTGAGTGTAGCTGTAAACCGATTAAGTAGGAACATCAAACGCTGCAACATTGGCGCCAGTTGCTCTCACACAGAGTCAAAGAGACACAGGCAGAGGCATAGTTAGATATATTAGAGCAGACTGCAAACCTGTCCATTGAGACATCTGCTGTTAACTTTGCCTATGGAACGAGTTTGTACAACTCTCGTTGTCTTTCTCCTTCTCTTCGTTTCTGTCTTTTTCTCTGTCTTCGTGTGACTGACGGAGCGCGCAGGCTCAACGCTGAATCAAGCCAATTTAACTGTATATATATATACATATATGTTTTTTTTTTTTGGTAGTGCTGTAAAGTTAATCTAAATGATATCTATTTTTTTATAGGTTTAAAGGTTAAAGTACCTCGAAATCTGCATCTATTTTGCTTTTTGTATAATAATTTTAAAAAAATCAAGAGAAGCTGTTTCCATTTTGAATGTTTTTTTTATTTTTTTAATATATTAAGAACAACCAAAAGACATTAATGCTGGGCTGCTACTTTACAAATGATTTTTTGAAACTTTTGCGTTTTGTCATGTTTCTAATTAAACTATATGTATAAATACATTAAACTTTAAGAAATAATCATAAGTCTTGCGAAGTTTATTTTTTGGTTGTAGCTGATATGTGTATAAACTTTTGGTTTTTGATATATATATAAAAAAAAAAAAAAAAAAAAAAAAAAAAACGAAATCCCGGTATGATGTTTCTTTTAACATCTATTTGATATTTCGAATATTATTTTTAATGTTTTTGTAAGTATTTTTGTCGTGTACTCCATAATCTTAACTTTCGACTTTTTATCGTAATATATATAAAAGAAATCAAATAGATTTAAGTACCATCTATCAACTAGGAATTCCCCACAAACTGCATAAAAAAAAAAACAAAACAAAAAAAAAAACAATATATATAATCTACATCTATTTTGATTTTGAAAAAATTCAATTAAAATGTTTACAGATTTGTTTTTAAACATCACATATATTTTGTTAACTGTTTAAGTTATTTAAGTGTGCGTCCTTTTAGTTCGTTTTTATGATATCATTTCTAAGTTTTCAACAATATTACCAAATCTACATATATTTAGCTTCCAATTGAATATAGTTTAGCCCACATCGAAACTGGGTTGGCTTTAAAATAACACACACATAGTATATATGCATATACTACATATATTACATGTTAATTCAGTTTTTGGGATTATCAAAAAACAAATATATAAGATGTAACATTTCTTTAATAACTCTGGGACACTCGCATCCATATTATATATACTTTTCCAAACTTAAAGTTTAGAAAAGTATTGGTTTACATATTCCTTTTGGCATTCAATGTCGAACGCAACAACAGATCAGAAATATAAGCCAAAAGATTTTTTTTTCGCGAATATAAACACAAAATAAACTTTTATTAACATATATCATTTACAATCCTAACAAAAAAGAAAACAAATACAAAATACATGAACTTTTCATTTGCAATCCAAAAACATAAACAAAAAAACCAAAAAACCAAAATACAAACTTTTTTTAGGAAAGGATGTCATCGTTGCCTGGTTATCTATGAGAAGCATAAGAATGTGCTGCAGTATAAAGAAAGTGAGTGCGAAGGTGATAGTATGTATATGCATCAGTCGAACAATCCATCTGCACTGGCGATGCGTAGCTCTATAAAACAAAGTGATCATAGGGGGGGAGCTCATCCCAATACGAACGGGCATTCAAGACTATCATCATCGGATCAGTACATAATGAGATCCAATGACGATATGAATGATTGTAAGCATTAACTTTATACTTTTTTCCAATTAATTCTAAACTTAAGATCAACCCAAGACACAACAACGAATCTCTATCTCTTAACTCGCTATCTCCAGTTATACCAGTTATATATCTCATTATTACCCACTTCTGTTCAATCACCTCATAGTTTTACGTTCCAACCAAACATTACTAACCATCTAATATTTTTATTTATGCGCATTTCTTTTAATTTTAATTTCACTTTTACTTTTAACCCAGAAAAAGAAAAGAGTGAAAAATGCCAAACTTTTTGCATTTGAAAGGAAAAAGAACACATTAACTGAAGGATTCTTTAATTTAATCCTTTTTTTTTTCCAAATTTTTAAAAGTATTTTTATCTAATATTTTAAGTATTTAAAAAATTTTGTTATTATATACTTAAAGTACGTTCACTTAATTTTCTTCATATTTTTATTTTATTTTTTTTTTATTTATTTCTTTCACTTTCTGTTTTTAAAAAGCAATTTAAGTTACTTTGAAAAAAAAAAAAAAAAAAAATAATAATAAATAAAAAATACAAACAAAACTTGTAAATAGTCTCCACAAAAATACTCTGCATACGAAATGATATATATATATATATATATATATATATATATATATATATAAAATAAAATTCTATCCCGTCATGGCAAAGGGTCCTCTCTCTCTCACTCTCTCTAACTGTCTCTCTAAACTAGAAACCATTAATAAAAAAAAATATATATATACTTATATATACAATATATATATATATATATATATATATATATATATATATATATATATATATATATATATATATATATATATATATATATATATATATGTATATATATATATATATATATGTATATATAGATAAAGCAATTTTTCTCAAGATACAGTTACAGCTATCAGTATCCAATTACTATATATATCGTTAAAATCAATCCAATTAACTTACTTAGTTGCGATTCTTGAAGCGTATTAGCGGATTAGCAGATTAACCCCTCCCAACAGAACCCAAAAGAACAAAAAAACAACTCAATTAAAGCTTTAAAATGATTTGTATAAAGTAAAATAATCGCGTCAGCTTTAAACTCAAAATAAAAATAAAAGAAATTTTCGCAAAACAATTTAAGAAAAAAAGTTTTTAGTTTTCCTTTTTGATTTTTGCTTGACTTTAGTTTTCTTAAGTTTTCATTACTGTAAATAATTAAAAAAAAAAAAAAAAAAACGACAACAAATTGTGTAAATATATATATATATAAAATTTTTTCTTAAACAATTGAATTGTTTGTTCCGAATATATATTTTTTAACAAAACAAAAGCCATTTACATTTACATATATATCTATATATATATTTGCAAAACTCTATTCAATATTTATATGATATGTATATTTTTCCTTTACTTCAAATATTTAAAAAACAAAATTAAAATCAACTCCCAACAACAACAACAGCAACAACAAACATCCATACAAATTGATTCCTCAAATATGTACAAAATATATATTATATATATTTTGATTTTACTTTTCTGTTTTCGTACGTTTGCGTGTGTGTGAGTGTGAGTGCTTTGTACAGTTCTATATCGCATTTATATGAGAGAAAGAAAATTCAAACAAAAATACAACTTTTCATTGGATTTTTGCAAACTTTTGCATTAGAGAATTAGATTAAATTAATATCTTGTTTTTTAATTTATTTAATTTATATATTTTTCAAGGCCGCCGTATGCAGAAATTGTTGTTAAATTGCGCAACTTGTCTAGTTTATTGTACATACGCACTTCCAATGACTACTTACTCTACATATTACGATTTATATATATGATATATATTTTGTATTCATGGAGCTCTCTATATAAAGACCAAAATTGTCTTTTTTCGGCCTCTTCGATTCATTGTGTAAATAAAAATACTCATTCACCAAGTCATTCAAAAGAACGTTAGAACATTGCAGTCGGGCCAAATCGACTGTTAATACTCGTTCACAGTCCAAAAAAGCTCAAATGGGCGAAGCATATTACTTGATTTATTTATTTATAGAGGAGGACAATAAAAGTATACCAATTAACTGTATATGTGGTCGATTACATTATAAAAACTATCGAAACTTTCTATTTCATGTAATTCAAATGGGAAATTCAAAATATGTATTATAACAAATAGATACAGACAGACATCGTGAACGAGTATGAAAACGCAATTAAAGGCAGCACACGCAGTTAACTAAAACTTTATTCTGGTCAAGAGCACCTTTATACTATTTATAAAGCCATCAATCCATAATTGTGGTATTCGAATGGAACTATTCACCAAGAAAAACTCACAGCGCTCTCACTGTAAAATTCCATTTGCTCATCTCACAAAAAACTTCAAAAAATGCTCGCAATATTTATGAAAAAATATGTATAAATATGTATTTTATATATTGCTCACTGCATATTAAGAATTCCATATGAAAAACCATTAAGTGGATTGAGGTTTTTTGTTTCGTGTTTTAATATTAAAGTTCACCTATTATTTTGAACCGACTTATGCATTTTATTTCATTTCGTTATTTATTTATATGTCTTCACGCAATGGTTCGAATAGCGAATAGCCCCAACATGGAGCCATATCCGTTTAAAAACGGGTACAAAAAACATAGCTTTAAATTCAGAAAATGAAAAAAAAAACTCAAATGAAAAACTTCTACGTGTATTAAACATTTGACGGGTACATTGTGAAGCTCTGTAGTTGAATGATTTGTTGTATTGGGTAGTTTCTGCTGCGGGTTCTGCTTGTACTTTGACGTCTTGCATAAATAAATATAAAGTCGAGCTACAAAATTGGTTTCACAACAGGCTTGGTCGATTTTTCTGTCTAGGGTATGTCCAGGTTCAGCTCTCCTTGAGCTTTTCTCTCCATCGGTGCTCCGTTTAAATTTGTCTGTGTGAATGGTTTTAGCTATCCAATCCTTTTGAGTGCAGTCTGGAGTGCTACAGAAAGTGTACACAGGCATGCAGCTCTACCCCCGCCTTGTGCTGGCTTTTATGTTTTCCCATTTTTAAAGGCTTATATGCACAACTAAATATATATATATATATATATACATCTATACATCTATACGATGTGGAGAAAGAGAGGAGACCCCGAGGAGTTCAATGGTTAATTGCTCTAATCCGCTTACTAGCATGTCTAGTGCTGAAGTTTTCGCCTGTCTCTGGGTCTGCTGCAATTATAGTCAACTAATTGTAAGGCTAAGTCCCTAATTGCATACAAGTATCTAGAGTAGTCTCTCCTCCACAAGCTCTCGCTCCCTCTATGTCCTTCGCAGTCTATCTCTCTCGGTTGGCTTACGACATGGTTACGAGCGTACGCATAGAAATGTAAATTCATTATTTATTATTTGTTTGCCTCAATAGAAATCAAATTAGTTTAAGTGCTGCAAACACCAGCCACGGCTCGGGACCTCGACTACGACCACAACTCCGGCTATGGCTATGGCTCCGATATGTGACTGCGGCTCCGACTAGGGTTTCTTGGCTGTGCAAGCTGAACCAGTCAACTTGAATCGATTTGAAAGCGCCAACTCATGTAGCCGACGCTCAACCCACTGTGCTCCAGTTTAATCTATCTCGGACTCACTGGCTGGCTGACTCACTGAGTGACATGTCTGTCAGGCTGTCTTTGAGCGTGTGCCACTCTGTTTTTATCTCTCTCGCCCTATTTGGGTCTCCCTCTCAAGTTGCTTGTTTTTTTTTTTTATTTATTTTTTTTATTTTTATTTGATTTTGTTTAAATATTAAACGAGAGTTTTAGATCTCATTTATAATTCAAAGGACAGGCGTATTAACTGAAGTGGAGTCCTGTTGCTATTGGTGTGGGCGTAGGCGACGGAGTGGGCGTGCTCGTGTTCGTGGGCGGCAGTGGCAACGGGAGCGAGAGGTCTGTCAATGGGTGGTTGTTTATTTTGATTAGCCGCCCATAAAACAATCACTTCAATGGCACAATGGCATTATTAGGTTTATGTCATTATTTGTTTTGACTGTCATACGCACAAACACGCACACACCTACACTAAACTAACATACACACACATGTACAAATTCCTGCCCTAAGGCATTCTGTTGAAATGAGCAAAATTATTCGAAAAACTCTATGCAAATACATGAACTAAATTCACTTGAAATACAAAATTTTGTGCCATTGGCCATGCGTATTAATTGAATTTGGTTTATGCTCAATTTTCACAGTTGGTCAAGACAAAGAGCAAGCTATGTTATACTGGCAACTAGTATAGACTTACCAACAAATGCCCATCTATTATTTTATCAGCAATTTCACAGACACAACCAAAAGGTACAAAAGGTACAACAAGCTACAGCTTAATACATTAAAATGTTAATCAATGTTTTCCAATAACCAATTCCCAAATGGGCAAACCGCATAATTTTAGAACTTACGAGACTGAATCTATGTGGAAGTTATAGTGTTTAGCTATACAGTTATTGTTAATGAAGTTAAGTTTCAAATATCAAAGCATTAGGCAAATGCCTTAAAATGATTTTCTTCAGCTCTTCATACTCTTCAAGTATATATATAATATATAGTTCCTTCAACATTCTATGGCGATACTACATTAGCCCCCTTTCTAATTAGTTAATTTACTAAGCGCAATGTGTAACTATCATTAGCTGTAGTCAATTATTTACCACACTCTAGATACGGCTTAGAGACAGTGCCAAGCTAGCAAGCTAAAGCCAACCACGCCCCAACTATCTCCCTCACTGCGCCCCCTTCGCTTGGTTTCTGAAATAATTATTTGAATGTTTTTTTTCTTTCATATTTTCGTGAGGATCCGTTTAACAGCATCTTGCGTAGCAGCTGTGGATATTTTGTACTATTTGCATACCAATTCCATGATACCACTCAGGTTTCGCAAGTGCCTGGCACTGCGGGCATTCAATGAAGGACATGCTAGGAGGGCTTACAGGGAAGGAAAGGGGGTGCATGGGGGGCGGTGACCACATTTTAATTGCTATGCAGCGCACTGAGAGGAGACGAGACGAGTGCACAAATGTAGGCAGCATAAAAAATAATTAAAATAATTAAGCGCAAAACTGCGCCATCGCCGACAGCCCCTCGAAAAACCCAGCCCCTGCTCCTGCCCCATGCTCCGCACGCCTTTCACCTTGTTGCAGTGACTACCTCCGCATTTCTTATTATTGCGCTCATCGTTCGCATTTCGTTCGCTTTTCTTTTCAATCCCAATTTTAGATTTCTGCTTTTCATTCCTTCAACAGAGTTTCTATGGACTGCGCAGAGCGTCTGACCTTTAATGAGCTTACAGATTTGTGGAGTTTTCTTCTCATGTTATAATAGGAATTCCAAATAGTAATCTGTTGTTACTTAAATAAGTACGATATCGTGACTATATCTATTGATAGGTTATACGAAGAAATGTTATCATTTCCTTCTAAACTGCAATTTCGGGGTTATATAGATTGTACTTCTCTCTTATATTCGCTGGATGACCTCTTTCAAGAATCATAAAGTATTTTATATATAAACTAAGATGTCTATGTTCATCTTAATAGAAACTCATGGAAGTTCTATATCCTTTTATTCAATATATAATGATTAGTCCATAGGTACCCGAATCTCCAAGCGAAATGAGGGATATTCAGTTCGCACTTGCACAGTTATCAGTTTATTCTCTGGTTCTGCTCATGTATTTTTTACGTAGTTCGGCATTTAAACACGTAACGTAAGCAGCTTTGGGCAATTTTCGTGTGAGAATATTTAAATTTAATCAAATGTCTGTAAAAATGTTTACCCTGCCTTTTACAACTGGGCATCAAAAACAACAACAAGAGCAGCAGCAGCAGCATTACGCACATCAGAGCGTCTATGCGGGGGCGTGCAGGAGTGTAGGCGTGCAGGTGTGTGTGTTCGGCACAACCTGCTTTTGGTACGTTGACTGGGTAATTTGTTAGCCACAGTAGCACAAGCAACACAGGTCAGGACAACAGCCAATTTTATTTTATTATATGTATGCTATTTCCATTCAAGCTGTTACAAGCTTGGGCATATTATTTTTTGAAGGCAGAACGAAATATTCTATAGGGTGTCTTAAAAAGAGTTCTGAAAGAAACGCCAATGAAGTCAAAGCTATCCACCCATATCGGACGTATTATCCGATTCTATAAATATCGGAGTATGCAGACCTTAAGAGTGAAGGACAGGCGCAGGGCATACGTTAGTCTGGTATGCTCGACTATAGTGGACTCCTTTCGCTGTTTTATATAGTTTTTGGGCATTTTAATATGAAACACAGTTCCCGTCCCCTAGGGCTGCGTGTGTTGGTACAATTTTCGCATACCATACATATTATGTACATATATATGTATGTGGAGCATAAAAAATGGGCATTTCGTATTTACCTAGGCTAGGGCAGGGCGAAGCAGCCACAGGAAGCGGGACAGTGGTGAAGTCGAGTCCCAGCGAGTCGCGTGTTTTGCGACCAGGGTGTCGAAACAATTTCGCGTGTCTCTTACTGCTGCCACGCCCCCTCTTCTACTGTTGTGTTTGTTGGCGCAGTTGTATATGTGTAAATATATATATATATATACATACATGCATGTATGTATATATATATATATAGCCATTTCATTTCATTTCATTTATTTATGCAATATTTTATGTGCCCATTCATTCAATTTGGTTCTCTTGTTTCTTTCTCCTCTATTAATTTGTTGTCACTCGGTTCCGTTAGGCTATATATATAGACAATTCGTGTCATAAACCTCATTCATCTTAATTTGTTTTACGTTCCATTTTCGTATTTTGTTTTCTGTTATTTTTTATCATTTTAGTATGTTTTTCCTTGACAAGAGTCAAGGATTGTACAGAAGAATTTCGCATAAGTCAATTATGTATTATAATGAATACTAAGGATATTTACAATCACTTAACAAATACAAAAACAACAACAACACACGCTGTAAATAAAACTCCTTCCTCCAATATCTCTTGTACAGTTATATAAATATTAATTGTGTATTGTTTATTATTTTTGTTGAATTAATGATTTGAAATGATTTGATTGTTGTTTGTTGTCACCAATTGAAGTGCTTCGATTAACTCATTATTTTCATTCCGTTCATTTTCTTTTCGATAATAATAATACTAAAAATAACTCTTTGTACATGATTATAATTATTAATGTTTTTTATATTAATCCACTGCTAACCAAAAAAAAAAAAAAAAAATCATCATCGCCTCAATTTTTGTACAGTTCCTCTTCTTCAACCGAGCGAGTAAAATTTCTCATTTCTCCCAAGTTTCGGCCGAGATCGAAACTGAAATATGATTTCCGATATGCATGATTTATAAATATAGTACATTTTCTATTGTTTATCCGATTTGATGAAGCTGACTCCCCCAGGCAGTTTAACAGCTTAACATTTGTATATATACACTAATTCCTCGACGTTTATTTTTTATAATATTCTCAAATCGGAAATCATATAGCCTATGCCATAAACAACTATCAAAACAACTCGGGTTTCTTCTTCTTTCGCATCTTTTATACGTTTGTCCGCCTCCCAATTTCGCACACAAAATAAAAAACTCCAACTTTTTATTTCGCTTTTGAGTTAATACAAAAAATAAAATAAAATAAACACATATATTTTAAAATAAAATAAAATAAAGAAAAATTCTCCATCCAATATAATTTTGATTACATATTGTTTTTTCATAAAAATTCAAGGATTTCAGCTAAATTAAAAAAAAAAAAAAAAAAAAAAAAAAAAAAAAAAATACAATTTTTTGCCATAGGAAAAATTTAAAATAAAAAATATATGGCAATATATATATATTTTGTATACATATTGTACATGATGATAAAGAAATGTTGGGATGGGCTGCCCGGTGACCGCTAGTATAATTGTCTCTCATTTATCCAATTACTTGTACTTTCTTCTTACTACATTCTAACCTAACCTAACCTAAACAATACCTATTGCTATCTTACTACTTACCTTACTACTACTTGTACATCTACTGCTACTATTATTTCTACTACTTCTACTTCTATTCGCTCTTTGAGTTTACACACTTTATCCCTAACCCGAACCCGCCCCACCTCACCCTACCCAACCGTGTTGTTGTTTCCGTTTTTAATTAAATAATATGTGTGTGTACCTGTTTGTACCTTTTAGTTAGTTGTTACTGTAATACCAATACATTTACTTATTCTTTCGGTTATTTATGTGTGTTTGTCACTTAATTAATGTAATTTAAACATGAAACTCAACAATTTCTGCTCTCGGTTCCATTTCATAATGTTCCATTCCCATTTCATAGATGTGTGTCGTTTTCATTCCGTTTCGTACTAAATGTTGTGTATTTGTCTCTCTGTATGCGTGCGTTTGCGTTACAATGGGCTACTTACTACAAAGTCCGTATCATAGTTCAGCTATATAAATATTACACTTTACATATGTGTAAATCTCTATCTTTGTATGTATGTGTGAGTGTCCGAACAAAAGATATTAAAACCTAAAAAACGAAAAGCAAAAGTAGATTATTTTTAATGTCTGTGCTGTTGTACTTTGTGCCTGGTCATGATATATATACATATATATATATATAAAGCTTCGCTGCCGTAGTTGTTGCTGCCATACATACACACACTCCCACATATACACAGACATAGATACACCACACCCAAACGTATACCGTTAGCTTGTTATACCGTTATGCTTTTCATCAACTCTAGTTGCTACTTAATTACAATCATTACTCAAAGAGGTCATAAGAGCTGGCCCACACATACACAGACACAAACACCTACACACACATGTGTCCTGCATTTGTACATAGTTTTTGTTAAATTTCGTTTACCAACACTGCTCTGCGTGTGCTTGTTTAAAGAATTTGATTTTAGAGCTTTAACCAAAGGCTTTCGCCTTTTAGATGTATTTATAACTCTGCCTGTTTGTTGGTTGCCTAACCATATCTAAATATATTATTATTATTATTATTATCATTGTTATTATCGTTATTATTATTATTAGAAGCATAACGTACATATACGTTGAAAACACTCCAATATTGCTAAAAAGAGAGGACCCTATACCAAAAAAAAAAAAAAAAAAAAAAAAAAGTAAAAAAAAAATAAACTTGACTACGATTATATATATATTTGCGAAGCAGCAAATCAAAGTACTTAACATTTATTTATTTCCTTAGCATATGAGTATTTATAATAAATAATTTAATATCTTTCTAAAACTTACATATATTTTATTTTTGTTTTTTTTTGTTTTTGCTCAATCTAGCAAGAAAATAAACTTTTCTTTGCCATGTTAATGAACTTTCAATTTTGTGTTGAGAGCCGGAACCGACTATGTGTTCTTTTTCTTTCCTTTTCGATAAAAACAAATATTACAACCTAATAATACGTTCAAGTGATTTTAATAAATTCAGTTCAGCAGTGCTATAAACATTAAGCATTGTTTCAGCTGATACAGAAGATATACTTGTGTCTTTATTTTGTATTTTTTTGTTCTCATTTTTTATTTGTTAACACACATTTCAACAGAAATTGTTGCTGTTTCACGTTGTGGTGCACTCGAAGCTGCCGAGCTCTCTTCCAAGGTCTTCTTCCAAGTTTCAAGTGTCGTCAACCAAAAGATCCGTGCAATTTAAGTGGCATTGACTTGGATCATGACGTTGACTTGGATCATGGGCAAGGCGTCGCCAGCTTTCAGTGCGCTGCACCAATCTTTTTAGAACTTTGTAGCATTGTTTTTATCATTTGATACCCTACGAAAACTAAAAATCGATTCACCTAAATGTGTTGCTTCTCTCTATCTCTCTATCTCTAACTAACAATATATATATATATCTTACTATACTTTTGCTATTCTACTAAGTCCATCCAAACTACTTACATATTCCCATTCCCAATTTCTACTTATTTCTTTCGCCTTCCTTTGTCTTCGTCTGTGTGTTTGTTTGTTTTTCAACTTGTTTAGCGATTTGCATTAATTGTATTCCTATGTGTGCTTTCAAATAATCATGTCCCCCAGACCATTGCAAGGGCCGTGAGACTTTACAGAATCTCTGCGATCAAATTCCGGGCGATGCTCTGCTCTATTCGCTGTTCCGTGAGAGCGCTGAACCGGTCAAGTGCCCACTAAAGGGTGAGTTCCAACTTTCATTTATCTCAATGCAATGCTTTATGGTCAACATCAACAACATCATCATTATTATCATCATCATTATCATTGAGTTGCTTCCCTTCCACAGGTCCCTTTATATTCACTTATAATCGCGGCCATGGGGAGTGCAAATCCCCCGTGTCGAACATTGAGAGCTGCACCGAGGAGAGTCGCCTGCTATTAAGTTTTCAGGCCTGTCCCGATGTCCAAGGCACAGAGAGTACGGGTAAGTGCACATTGTAGCTGATTCCACAGAATTTAGTAAGAACTCTTTAATGAGCGAATTGTTCTGCTAAATGAGGAATATTCAACTGTAATGTAAGAAGGCAGTACTGTATGTAGTAGAATGGGACTTAATCTATACTTTCAAGAAGTTCCAGGTTACTTATACTTCACCAAATTTGTACAAAATTAAAGTATCGCCATTGTTTAAGAAACCTGAAATTACAAACCCTTTGCAGTTGAGGAACTAACGTGTCTGGCCACATGGAAGGACGGGAACTCAAGGTATCTGGTGGGTCTTGTCTCACATCATCATGCCATTTCGAATGAGGAGCGTTATCGTTGCTTTGTTTACGAGAAAATCTCCTCGCTGATGGGTAAGAAAATCGTCAAACAAACAGCTGGAAAATTGTTCTACAGCATCCTTTTTGTTTTATAACCCTTGCAGGTGGCCCAAGCATGCTCAGCTCGAAGGATGCCGAGTATAAGCTGGCACAATCCGGCGACGCCACTTGCAATGGCTTAGACAGCGCCGAGGTAAGTGAGTCAAACCCCATTCAAAGTGTCAACATTCAAATCCCTCTTTTCACTCGCTCTGCCAGGTTGGCTCGCGAATAATGTCGCTGCGAAAACCGCCGGCGGCGGAGCGCTGCGATTTTCCCGCCTGGTTCAAGGGTCCGCGACACTGGCATGCACTTATGGGGAATGCTGTCTACAATTATCATTCCAAGTGAGTGGCAACAACAACGCCGAGGGCAACACATCACAGCCAATAAAACGTTTCCAATTTTCTTTACAGCGATGGCTCTGTGCACATTATTAAGCCCAACGGCTACATGGAGACACGTGCCCTCTGCGAGCAGATAAACAAACAGACCTCAACCGAAATGATGGCTGTGGTGCACTACACCACTGGCTGGTAAGCAAAAAAAAAAAAAAAAAATTCCGTAGCTCTGTTGTCTTACCACCCCTATCCCCTTCCCTTCAACATTACAGCCAATCGGGCTTTATGTGCATGATGTTCTACCGTCGGGATACACACGTCATTGAGATACAAACAGGCAAGCCGGCCATTCGACTAGAGGATGCCTGTGCTCCGGATCACTTTGACTTCAATAAGATGGCCTACATAACGCTGCTGGGTAAGCTTGTGTGCGCTCTGTTTGTGTACTGTTTATACCCTGTAACCACTGAGTACTGAATGCGGTAGATTTGAGGGTGTTTGTCCGATGGAAGCATCTAGCAGAAGAAGTTACTTTGAAATATATTAACGATTATATCGTAATTTGGCCAAATTTGTAATATTTTTCGGAGTCAATGACAATTTAGTTCTACAAAAATAGCCTTGGTTCATGAGCAAGTCAAAGAGTATATCTACACTAAAGTACTATGGTAAAGACAATTTGAAAATAATAGGGAGCTTAATAGCAATAGCTTACAGCAAGAGCAAGAGCTTACAGGAGTAAGCTAGGAAGTTTAAAGGGCATTCTTGAGCTGTACACTTAAACTCATTGCGATGATGCTCCTTTTTTAAAACCCCGTTCACAGCTAGCAATCCAGAGCCGCATATTTGCCCCATGGAGGGCCTGTACAATCTGCGTGGGGCAATTGGACCACCGTACCTGGTCACACGCCACAAGCGTAATCACAATGGCAAATCGCATCTTGGACATGGTCATCATCATCATCAGAACGATGGTCTGGAGACTGGCTCTTTTGGCCACAAGGGGTATGTTTACCGAACAACAAACGAGAACGAGAAACATCTCTACTACAGCTCAATTTGTGCTTTGTTTATTTGTGTTATGTGGCAGGCGCAGCACACTCAGCTTCCGCAATGCCGAGCGCACGGAGCGTGGCTCCTGGCATTCTAACACACGGGGCCTGCCCGCGCGCAGTCGCCGCAATGCTGCAGAGCCGAGGCCAGACCATCAGCAGGAGTCTTCGAATCGGTTGCAGCAGGTTTTAGTGCTGAACAGCTCCAATGATACTAGTGTAGGTTTCATAGCAACGCGCAGTCGACGTGATGCGCCTGGCTGTGTGACCAACTACAATGCACAGCGACAGCTTTGGGTGGGCTGCACGGCACCCAATGTCATCGATGTGAGTCCACTGTGCAGCCTGGATGGCGAGGAGGGTAAGCACACGAGCGAGTCTCTTTAACTGCAATGGATGCAACCAATATAATCTGTTTCCCATTTACGCAGAGTACTCCTGTCATGGTTCTTGGAGCGAGAACAGCACCGTCTACATCATTGCCAGGCACAAGGGCACAAAACATGGCGTCTGCATCAGCTACAGGCCCTCGGATGGCAATGCTGCTAAGCTGGTCGTGGGAGATGCCTGCTATCGAGGCACTCAAAAGCCTCCCGATCATCATTTAGTGGCCAACCTATCCTTCTTTGGTTTGTGATATTCATATAATAGTTTTATATTTACCCGCTGTAAATTGTATCATATAAGAGTGCCGTAGTAAGAAAGATAAGGATTCTGATCATCACCATCAGTTATTATATACATTTTTATTTATAATAGCTTCCATTTATTGATTCTATTATATGTCTTCATATATTATCGAATTCATTTTTGATTCTCTAATTTTCAGGCAAATGCGGTGAAACGGGGTCCAGTGCCAGCTCCTCAGCTCACTTGACCAGCTGGCTGTTGCTGTTAGTCATGTTGATGTGGCCAACGTTACTAGAATTGCACAACTTCAGCAATTTGGTAGATGGGTTAAGCCAAGGATCTGCTCACTAACCCAAGCAATTCCCATTCTGACGAAACATGTATACAAGACACACATTTAAGACTAATTGTACATTGCATATTGTATATGTAAGGCCTACGCGATCATAAACAATTTGAAATATCTTTTGCTGTATATAAGTTAGTTGTTTTTTATTATTATTAATTGAATTGAAACTATCTTGTTTTGTTTAGTTGTAAGTGCTTAATATTCAAATCAATATATATATATATATATATATATATATATATATATATATATATATATATACATATATACCAAAATTACTATTAAATGGTTTGCAAGAAAGCCTTAGAGCATGCGCTGTTTAGGCCTAGTAAAACGCGCCTGAATGCTAAAATCTAAATAAATATAAAAACACATGCAAAAAACAATTGCTATTTATTTGAAAAAGCAAATTAACTTTAATGCAAAAATGACTACATATACGAAAAGAAGCTAAAAGCTTAAAATTATGTATGCTAAATAGTGTTCTCTGCATTTATTTTTCTATATCATTTCGAAAAATAAAAACGTTTCCTATGACTAAAGTACACAATATATACACACATACACCTAAAGTGTGAAGCTAAGTGAACAAGAAAGTAAACGCAATTTGCTAGCAACTACGCATATGTATGTGAAAGTATAAATTAGTTTTCAAATTGTACAAAATAAGAAAAGAAAAAAAAAATGAAAGAAAAAATGAAAAGAAAACATATTTTGTTGTACAGTGCAAAATATTTCACAATAAACATACCTAAGCTAAATCCATATATATACATATATATATGGATATATATATATATCCATATATGTATGTTTAATACAATTTTGCATAGGATCACATTGGTTTCATACATACATAATTAATACCTTGCAAAACTAAGCACATAATACATACATATAGACTAATATATATATTGTATGATTCATAATTATAGCTGAAGGCATAAGAAATTGTAAAGTTTTATAAACTTTGAACTTTATTAAGTAGCTGGCACTCATATGTTCATAATCAATCAATCCAAAATGAAAACAAACACATACACAAAGGACGAGACAACAATGAATCAGCAAGAAATGCTTATAATAATTAGAGTGTTTAAGGCAATTAAGCGGTGATATAGGTCTAGAATAAACAAACACAACTGTAAAAGAACTGGCAGACGGACAGACATTGGAGATAAACCTAAATATTGAGTGCATCCAAAGGATTTCAGAAATTAGCATTTCCTTCGATTACATAGACTTAAAGAGAAAAAAAGATAAAAAAAAAAAAGAAAAACAAAAACATTTATGACCTAAAACAAAAGTCCAAGCGATTTCTCTAATTAACAATTCGAAGGCCTCTTCCAGGCACTTGCATAAATAACTAGTCAAAATTTTGTAAGGCCCCCTCTCCCGTTAAGCGATATAATGAAAACGAGAAACGTAAAAACCATGTATATAGCGAATGTTATGCGAATTGATTCCACACGAAATCGAAATTGTAACTAATTGCTAGTTAGCTAAAAAGAAAGTATTTGAGCAAACCATATATGAACTAAATTATATATCTAGACATTATGCAAAACGCTGGGGGTGTTTGGTTCGTAATAGAGTGGGCTAACTGTATAAGGGTTACATTATAAGGACTACGATATATTTAATATATACACACATATAACAGCGGAGATACTATGCAACAAAACGACAGCAAAAACAGTTTAAGAAAACACTCACTCTATGGCATCGAAGTTTCCTCCACTCATTCACTTATGCAATAGTTAGGAGAGGCGCTCGTAACACCACTTATAGAGCGTCGACACACCTCCCAGAATGAGACAAATCAATAAATAGCAATATCGTATAATGGTTAAAAAGGGCGCCAAAAGAAAGACAACAACAGCTAACACTAATATAACATACATATTTTTGAGTGTACCTATCAAATAAGTAAAATTCAAATTTGTTGTCAGCTTTTACTAAGTAAACATAAACAACACACTAAATAATTAAAAATACAAAAAACAAAAAAGAATACGAATGCATTTTAAACTTAAATAGCCATCTTTTAACATCCTGACCAATATCCAAAAGAATATTTGGGCACTACGATGTGCCCCATAGCTTTATCAGTCCGTCTGACTATTCCTATATAGAGATTTTGTTTTTTTCCCATAACTCGAAAACTATTTTATCTAAAATCATCTATTCTCCATATGCATACAAAGTCTTCGCCCAGATCGGACATAGCATTATATCTGTTGACGTTATTCAAAAATTTTTTTTTCTAAAATTGTGGAGAGCCACTCAAAAGTAACATACGCGTGTTATAGGCATCTCCCACTCGGATCCCCTCAATAAGAGCTCTCTGATTTGTAATTCGAAAAAATTTATATTTATACAATCGTTTACACTTTTGTCCAATTAGCTCCAGCCAATGTGCCGTAGTTCTCCTCATTCTTAAATGTGCTATCAGAAAAGTCACCCACAAATGTATTCGATATTTCGTAACAAAAAAAAAAAAAAAAAAAAAAAAAAAAAAAAAACACGAAAGAAAATATAATAAAAATTAATAATGAAATTCATATTTTTGTAAATAGTTAAAAGCAAATGCTTGAATTTTGATCCCAAGATTTATTCCTGTGTATGAGGCCACGACCACACCCTTTTTGCAGGCGCATGTGGATTCTCCGCCCCCGATTTGAATGTGAACGCTAAAGCATTTAGACATAAGGGATTTTTATATATGCGAATATATATGTATATATTCGTAAAGCGATTTTATAAATCATTTTAATTGTCTATTTTAAATGCAAAATATAAACAATGCGGAAATGAATTAGTTTAGTTGAATGTGTGTGAAAATATTTCTGCAATTTTTGTCAATAACGTTTTCGATGTTTTCGATTCCTTTGTATTATAAATTGTTTCAAATTTTTTAAGCAAATATAAATAAATAAATACAAACTAATTACAAATATATCACCAAACGTGTTTTGTTTTCAATAGAATCTAAAATAATAAAATTCAAATAGTGTTTGCAATCATTGAACGAAAATTCATATTATTTATAAATTATTAAATACAATTTAATTTATTCAAACAATTTCTTTTGACATTTCAATTTACAATTCATACTTAATATATTGTGTTCATGATCAAACTGATGTATCAATTGAATTGACTTTGACATTGATGTGTGACAGCAAATATTTATTGCAACAGGTCAAGATCAAGCGGCTGACGAGTCCATGAATTGGTGGGTAGTACAGGCCATTTTTCCTCAAAATCGCCAATGAATTCTTCGGCAGCATATTTAGACTATTTTCTTCTGGCAGCATTATAGAACCGACGTCCCAGTTCCAGTTCCAGGTCCAGTTCCAGACTGAGTTTTTCATCGTTGCTGTATTGAATATTTTGTATCTCTTTGTTCATATGTTTGGTGGGTGAGGTTTTTTGGTGGGTGGTTTTAATACCAAATGGGAGAAGGATTCTTTTTTAGTATTCGGAATGGGACAATGAGTACTGCATCATAAAACCTCACCCGAAAATCTGATGCATCTCACAAGTTGTACAATTTGGGAGGAGGGAGAGAGGAAGGTGAAAGTATCTCTGCATCAACAGCATACATATTATACTGCCATACATACATATATGTACGGTAAGGAGTATAGAAAAACAGTATATTAGAATGGCTGGTTAAAGTATTAAATGAACAAACGGATATACATATGCATAGTATATTTAGTCTATACATTGAGAAAAATAAATTAAAATGATTGTCGAGAAATGTAGATTGTTTTTTTTTTTATACTCATTCACGAAAATGAATTAGCATATTGGTTTTGTGCAATGTCCGTCTTCCTGTCCGTCTGTCCGTATAAACGCAATCTATTTCGGCGCTATTGAAGCTAGAGACTTGAAATTTGGAACACATACTCGTGTATATCTCTGATTTATAAAGTGTCAAAATTTTCCTGATCTGCCCACTAGGGGCGTGGCAAATCGGAAAATGCATTTTCCAATATGCCAGAAATCATGTTAGTTGAAGAGCTAGAAAGCTGAAATTGTATGTAGTATGGTATGTAGGTCCGCGTCGACCACCCTAGATCACAAGCTATGGCGGATATATCAGCTAGAGCGCTAAAATTTGCTCGTCAGCTAATATTATGATTCTATAAAGTCTAAATACAAAATTAATTGTGATATTTTAAATTCTGCTATTTTTTGGACACTATTGATGCCAGAGACCTCAACTTTTGTATATATACTCGTTCTGATCACCCAAGACCCAACAGGTTTGTTAGATATATGTTCGCCCAAAGGGGGCGTGCCAAACCGCAAAAGTTCATATCTACGAAAGTATAATAGTTAGAAGCTTCAAATTTATATAGTTAAGTTACCAGTAACCTCCTCTATAGATGACCTAAAAATAATTTTTACGCTTCTGTAGGGGCGTGGCATATCCAAAAATAAACTGTAATTTTCATATTTTTGAGGGTAAGCATTCAAACTTTGCAGTTAGAGTACCGTATTTTCTACAGTATTAGAGCGAAACTTAACTACTAATTTGGTAATGGGATGTGAATGAGTATTCCGCAGTCGGTAACGCCCGACCGCAACGTTCTTACTTGTTATACCCTGAACCCATTGAAAATGGGAAATCAGGGTATAATGGTTTTGTTAAAAGTATGTAACAGGCAGAAGGAGGCGTGGCAGACCCCACAAAGTATATATATTCTTGATCAGGGCGACGAGCTGAGTCGATTTGGCCCTGTCCGTCTGTCTGTCCGTCCGTCCGTCCGTCCGTCCGTCCGTCCGTCCGTCCGTATGTATGAACGCGTCGATTTCAGAAGATATAAGAGCTAGAGACTTCAATTTTTTTTTTAAATGTCCGTAATTACAGCGCGCATATCAAGTTTATCATTAAAAATCGATAACTCATCCCGATCTTTTTTTATCGATAAAAACCCTTATCGAAAACCAGTTATAAAATTATATCTTCTACACCCTTATTGCTAGAGTCTCCAAATTTTTAATGTATGCTTATATGCAATTTATACAATTTCGGTTTTTGTTAAAATTTACCCCCCACCCTTAAATTCACCCCCTCACCCTCACTTTTGTAAAAAGCGTATTTCAAATACTAGAGACTTGGGCTTTGGAATATACACACATGATCACCTTATGATTACGCTCTAAAAGTTTCATTAAGATCGTATGTCTACAAAAGATATTATTTAACAAATAAATTCTCATAATATTGCCCACACTGCAGCGCAGCCCAAGCGCAGTCGCTGCTTACTGCGCAGTTAGCAGATCGCAGGCTTATGCGTGCGTGTGGATGCATGTGTATGTATGTGTGCATAAAAGAAGTGCAGAATGAAGAGAATATCAGCTTGGAGGGTTCAGGGTATCTCCTAGTCGAGCAGTCTCGACTGGAGCTTTCTTACTTGTTTTTTAATATTTTAGTATGAAATTATATATTCATGATATATATATTCAGGGAATTCTTGATGTTCCGTTTCAAAAGTAGAATTAACAGGTGTATGTCAATTAAAAAATACCAAAACGTTTAACAAAAAATAACAGTTACGTCAATAGATTTGACTGTGAAAAAATTCAAAAGGGAGTACGAGAGTACATTTGTTTTTGTTGTCAGTAACGGCCAATATGTGTTCAAATTTTTGACATGGGCATTGAAATGTATTATGAAAATTATTAAATTTTTTACATTTTTGATGTATATATTTTATTAAAATCGAATATTCAATTAATAGTTTCGATTAATATCAGAAGGTTTGACCATTTGAAGTACTTTAAAACTCATTTTGCTGAGCGAAAATTCTTGCATTCTCCTCATCTTTTAAGAAAAAGTTAGTCTAGGCTTATTTATATTTTGTATATTTTTAAGATGTGTTTGTTTGTTGGCTTCTGGCTTTGGTCATGTAATATAAATATTACATATATACCGAATATTACGTTGCATTTGATTATAATTGTTCCGAAGCAGTCGTTTTCATCATGCGTGTGTAGTATTTCTTTGTAGATACTATGACCATAAGTAGATGATATGAAGTTAGAGTCCATAATTGATAATCTGATGGTCTATCAGTTGTCTTGCCATTTATACTTTCCATCAGTTCTACAAAATATATGTTATACTTTTTTATTTAGCCATAAAATTGTGGACTAAAATTGTATATCTGTTTTATGTGAATATTAGAAATCCATCATGTATATGATTAAAGGCGATTCCAAAAAATAAATATAAATAGAAATGTTTTTTCGTAAATGTAATTAAAATATATAAAATTTATATATAATTTTGCAAATAATTATCCAGTATTCCAGTTAAGTATGATATGATATATATATGATTATATCGAAGTGGGGCTTTCAATGCTGTGCGAAGATATGATATGAATATGTATTCAGCATTTCAGTTATGAATACATCGAAGTGAACATACGAGAATTTGTTGATAAGTCAGTGTGATTAGACTTAAGTGGGTAATAGAAGACAGTAGATATGTGGAACTTAAGAGACGAGAACATGTGCTATATGTGTATATCATGTATATCAATTTCTTCGTTAGCAATATATATTAGTTTTTGTATGAAAGACTACTCAAATTAAAATATATATGCCAATACTATTGGGAATGCGGATTAATCATATTTTTTAATTAAAATATTTTCAGTAGAGTACAAAACTTGGGTAACATTAACTTAAAATAAATAGTTGAAAGTTAGTGAAATATTAGAAATTGGAGTAGTCTTCCGAATAAAAAGGTAAAAAACGATTTTCGTCACCCAGATAAATAATTCAAATTTAGCAGTAAGCAATGTCAATGCTAATTACATAAGAAGTGCTGGGGCATATAAAATGTTAATGTTATTGATCTATATCACAAAGAAAACAAAATTGAAAAGCATGGATATGTATATATAGCGTTATTTTATATAGTTTTTCGTATATAACATTCATTGCTAATGTTGCAGTTAAAATGACGAAAATGAACAAACAAAACTGAAGAAGAAATGGAGTGTATTAAGGAAATTATTTTTATAGCATCATACATGTATTAGGAACATTGGAATGTGTATTAAAAAGCCCTGGTGCGCTTTTGAAGGTTTGAGCAATTTTCGTAGCTTACACACCACAAAATTTTAGACAGACTCATTGAACAACAAACAAATTATGTTTTTACAAATTCTTCGGTTTAACTAAGTGTTTGTACTGAAATTGTGGTATGTTGTTATGACTCTTTAAGTGCTTTAAGTGCCATAGAGAAAATAATAGTGAAGTTTTTATGTTTTCACACAACCGTTCGTTAGGTTTGACGCTGGTTTATAATACCCCTTTAAAAAATAAACAAAATTTTTTGTATACCCTTTTGCGTATAATAAGAAAAAATTTTTATATTCCGATGGAACGTTGTTTTATATTGATTTGCAATTTTATAAAACTGTTGATTGACTTAAAAGTTATTGTTTAAAGAGATCGTGTATAAATCGGATTGAAACAATATTGCCCATGTCAACAAGATGAAGAGTCTGACGTAACAAATAATGGCAGCGCCAGTGGTAATTATATCGTAGTTGATTGATACTTTTGAATATCTTTGAAGAACTTAGGGGTATTTCGGATTGATGTGTAGAAATCATAGTTTTCAGTAGCTGCGGAAATTCTCATACTCTTGTGTTAATTGTTGAGGAGCATCATGTTTGGGCTTTCGTTTTATTGTCACTCAAGCTTGTTCAAGTGTGTTTTCAGTGCGGATTAATTCGCTTACTGAGTATTGTAAAATATTGTCGTAGTAAAACTAAAAATTAAATGTATTGTCAATGACTATATTATGGCGTGAGTATTTTGGCTTACAACTTATGGGATTGTCTTCCAAAGTGCAGAAGTTTTCAAACAAAAATATTCATAATTCATAATTTGATTTTTACCGAAGCTATAAGGAGCCTCGTCAGGTATTTTTGTATAAATTTTCAATAAATTTTCTTTAACATACTTCAAAAGATAATATGGCTTTAATAATGAAGCGTTAAGAACATGAACAATATTATAAAATGTAAATAAATATAAATTACATAATCAACTCTGTTAGTGTGCAAGGCAAGCACAATACAAATGAATACATTTGTATATATATATATATATATATACACTCATGGTCAAATTAATAGGTGTGAAATTTTTTTTTTTTTTAAATGAGAATAACGTCTATATTTTTTCATGTAACTAAAAAATTTAATTTATATTAAAAAATAGACACATTATAGAATAACAACAACAAAAAACAAGTTTAAAAAATAATAATTTTTAGCATAATTTTGGCATACTTCACAAAAAACTCAAATTTTTGCTGGCCAGGTTAATAGGTGTACCCAGCAAATTAAAAAAAAAAAAGTTAAAAATTCTGAAATATTGTAGAATATTTAGAATATATTTGGATAAGTATGGTTAATACCCTGTATATCCGCTTTTATTCGCAATGACTTTGCTGATTCTTTGGGGCATAGACGATATTAACCTTCTACACCTTTCCACAGGAATGGTGCTCCATTCCTCCTGAGTATTTTCCAATAATTGGGTGTAATTGAAGCAGGTAGTCTTGAAAATTAGCCTTTTCAAGTGTCCCCAAAGGTTCTCAGTTGGATTGAGATCTGGAGACTGACTTGGCCACTCATAAACTTCAATTATATTTTCATGAAACCAATCCTTAACTACTGGAGAGTCCTATTTAGAATCGTTATCCTGTTGGAATTTCTATTTTAGAGGTATGTTGTCGTGGGCATATGGTAGCATAAAACACTACTCAATAGTTCCTTTTACAGAAATCTGTTTATTATGAAAATGGTCGATGGTGCATTTCAAAACCATGCCATGAAAAGCAGTCTCAAACCATTATGCCACCTCCTCCGTGCTTAACCGCCTTTTTTTTGTATATCTAGGATCCAATTCTTTGCCTTTAGGTCTTCGAACATTTATATTTGAGTCATTCTCAAAGAAATTTTTGTTTGTTTCATCACTCCAGAGAATGTTCCTCCATTTACGCTCTCCCTCTAAACCACACCAGGCCTTGTGAGTTTGAGCAAAATTAAGCCTCATCCGAATATTTGATTTACGCAATAGAGAAACCCTGCGAGCAACTCTCCCAGGTAGATTCGAGCTTAATAGAAGTCGACGAATAGTTCGTGCCGATACAACATTGCTCATTTCGATGGCAATCGCTCTCGAAGACTTAAAAGGATCCCTTTTAGCCAAGGTGACTATCCGGGAATCCTCTCTTACGGTGGTTTTCCTCCGGGCACCCGGCTTCTTTTTATCTTTTTTTGGTTTTAGAGCATTTGTAACGAAGTTTTCCGATCGTCCCATTAGTGAGGCAATGCATTTATAAGTTTTACCCTTTTCACGAAGCTTGAGAACAAGATTTCTCTCTTCAGCACTGCAGTGAACTCCACGACCCATCTAATTTTATTTAAATGTTGCAAATGAAAATTTTGATGCTTCAATCAAATTATATTCAATAAAAATACTACCTTTGCTTACTCAAAAAGTCTTTAATATTTTAATAATTTTTTGTTAAGTTAAACACACCTATTAATGTGTCCAGGTCAATTTTGAGGTAGAGAATGTATAACAGCCAAAACTTTTTAGCGAGTAAATTTTTTTGGAAGATTTACCTATTTCCTTTTCAAATAGTGTGGCCATACCTAACAAAAAAAATTTCGTGCTGATAGATGTTGTCAAACCGTAATTATTCTAAAATATGCTAGAATCTTTGGGTCACACCTATTAATTTGACCATGACTGTATATATATATATATATATATATATATATATATATATATATATATATAATACCTTTAAAGTATTGTGTTATAGATTTAAAAAAAATCTATATACAAATGCAATTAATTTCACCACTGATAAAAAGCTGAACGTTAAGGAAACTCTAGGAATTTAAACAGAGCTTCGAATGTGACCCATATAATTGAAGTAGGCTTTTAGTGAAAATAAATTTTTTCATCCAGATGAATAGTGTATAATTTATAAATAGCAATGTCAATACAAATTCAGTAAGAAGTGCCAAGACACACAAAATAATATATGTATTTCATGCATTGAAAGGATATATTATAGAACATTGATTATGTTTAAACTAAAGCGAAAGAATTAAAACCCAAAACATTTAATATTGTGGATGTGTAAAGAATTAGTGTTTGCATACAATCTATATAACAGGGAGCTATTAATGTTATTACAACCTATCTAAATTTTTGGCCAGTATAAATACACCTCCAACGTCATACAAAATTATTATTTTCACACGACTATACATATTTCACCACACCCTTTTCCACAATTTTTAGGTACCATAGGAAAATTATGTGTTTATACACTCTTAGTCAATGTTTGCATATCGTTCAAAAAAGGAATTTCGGTTTTACATACTAATTAGTTTAACGTAGTTTTGTAAAAACACACTCTTTAGTTTTACGCCACCTACCTAATGGGGACATTATGTCTTCACACAGTCTTTAGTTTTACGCAGTATTTGTGTACCTCCTAAATAATAGGGATATTGTGTCTTCACACACTTCTTAGTTTTACGCAGTGTTTGTGTACCTCCTACCTAATAGGGATATTGTGTCTTCACACACTCTCTTCAATTCTTCGCAGTGTTTGCGCATCATCTAATAGGGAATGTGTCTTTACGCACCGTAGTTTTACGTAGTTTTAGTGCACCATTTAAAATGGAAATTGCTTAGTTCGACGTAGTTTCTGTGTACCGTTTAAAAGGGAAATTATATCTTCACACACTTTATAGTTTTACACAGTGTTTGTGTACTCCCCACCTAATAGGAATATTGTGTCTTCACACTCTCTTCAATTCTTCGCAGTGTTTGCGTATAATCTAATAGGGAATGTGTTTTTACACAACGTAGTTTTACGCATTGATTGTGTACCTCCTACCTAATAAGGATATTGTGTCCTTACACACTCCTTAGTTTTACGCAGTGTTTGTGTACCTCCTACATAATAGGGTTATTGTGTCTTTACACACTCTTTATATTTGCGTAGTTTCAGTGTACCACCTACGTAATAAGGACATTATGTCTTCACACACTCCTTCGTTTGACGTAGTTTATGTGTACCAATTAATAGGGAAGTTATATATTCACACACTCATTAGATTTACGTAGTTTCTGTATACCATTTAATTGGGATATTATATCTTTATATGCTCTTTAGATTTACGCAGTGTTTGTGTACCTCCTACCTAAAAGGGACATTATGTATTCACACACTCTTTAGTTTTACGCAGTGTTTGTGTACCTCCTAGATTTACGTAGTTTATGTGTACCATCTAATAGGGAAGTTATATCTTTACACACTTTTTAGCTTTACGCAGTGTTTGTGTACCTCCTACCTAATAGGGATATTGTGTCGTTACACTCTCTCTTCAATTTCGCAATAAGGATATTGTGTCGTCACACACTCTTTAGTTTGACGTAGCTTATGTGTACCATTTAACAGGGAAATTATATCTTTATATGCTCTTTAGTTTTACGCAGTGTTTGTGTACCTCCTACCTAACAGGGACATTATGTCTTCACACACTCTTTAGTTTTACGCAGTATTTGTGTACCTCCTAAATAATAGGGATATTGTGTCTTCACACACTCCTTTGTTTGACGTAGTTTATGTGTACCAATAAATAGGGAAGTTATATATTCACACACTCATTAGATTTTCGTAGTTTCTGTGTACCATTTAATAGGGAAGTTATATCTTCACTCACTCTTTAGTTTTACGCAGTGTTTGTATACCTCCTACCTAATAGGGACATTATGTCTTCACACACTCCTTAGTTTTACGCAGTGTTTGTATACCTCCTACCTAATAGGGTTATTGTGTCTTTACACACTCTTTCTATTTGCGTAGTTTCAGTGTACCACCTATATAATAGGGACTATGTCTTCACACACTCTTTAGTGTTAAGCAGTGTTTGTGTACTCCCTGCCTTATAGGGATGTTGTGCCTTCATACACTCCCTTCAATTCTTCGCAGTGTTTGCGTATGATCTAATAGGGAATGTGTTTTCACACAGCGTAGTTTTACGCATTGATCGTGTACCTCCTACCTAATAGGGATATTGTGTCTGTACACACTCCTTAGTTTTACGCAGTGTTTGTGTACCTCCTACCTAACAGAGTTATTGTGTCTTTACACACTCTATATTTACGTAGTTTCAGTGTACCTACATAATAGGGACTTTTTGTCTTCACACACTCCTCAGTTTGACGTAGTTTATGTGTACCAATTAATAGGGAAGTTATATATTCACACACTCATTAGATTTACGTAGTTTCTGTGTACCATTTAATAGGGAAGTTATATCTTTACACACTCTTCGGTTTTACGCAGTGTTTGTGTACCTCCCACCTAATAGGGACATTATGTCTTCACACACTCCTCAGTTTGACGTAGTTTCTGTGTACCGTTTAAAAGGGAAATTATATCTTCACACACTCATTAGATTTACGTAATTTCTGTGTACCATTTAATTGGGATATATCTTTATATGCTCTTTAGTTTTACACAGTATTTGTGTACTCCGTACCTAATAGGGATAGTGTCTTCACACACTCTTTAGTTTTACGCAGTGTTTGTATACCTCCTACCTAACAGGGACATTATGTCTTCACACACTCTTTAGTTTTACGCAGTGTTTGTATACCTCCTACCTAATAGGGACATTATGTCTTCACACACTCCTTTGTTTGACGTAGTTTATGTGTACCAATTAATATGGAAGTTATATATTCACACACTCATTAGATTTACGTAGTTTCTGTGTACCATTTAATAGGGAAGTTATATCTTTACACACTCTTCGGTTTTACGCAGTGTTTGTGTACCTCCCACCTAATAGGGACATTATGTCTTCACACACTCCTCAGTTTGACGTAGTTTCTGTGTACCGTTTAAAAGGGAAATTATATCTTCACACACTCATTAGATTTACGTAGTTTCTGTGTACCATTTAATTGGGATATATCTTTATATGCTCTTTAGTTTTACGCAGTGTTTATGTACCTCCTACCTAACAGGGACATTATGTCTTCACACACTCTTTAGTTTTACGCAGTGTTTGTGTACCTCCCACCTAATAGGGACATTATGTCTTCACACACTCCTTTGTTTGACGTAGTTTATGTGTACCAATTAATAGGGAAGTTATATATTCACACACTCATTAGATTTACGTAATTTCTGTGTACCATTTAATAGGGAAGTTATATCATCTTCACACACTCTTTACTTTTACGCAGTGTTTGTGTATGTCCTACCTAATAGGGGCATTATGTCTTCACACATTCCTTAGTTTTACGCAGTGTTTGTATACCTCCTACCTAATAGGGTTATTGTGTCTTTACATACTCTTTATATTTACGTAGTTTCAGTGTACCACCTACATAATAGGGACTTTATATCTTCACACACTCCTCAGTTTGACGTAGTTTTTGTGTACCGTTTAAAAGGGAAATTTTGTCTTTACACACTCATTAGATTTACGTAGTTTCTGTGTAACAACTACCTAATAGGGACATTATGTCTTTACACACTCCTTTGTTTGACGTAGTTTATGTGTACCAATTAATAGGGAAGTTATATATTCACACACTCATTAGATTTTCGTAGTTTCTGTGTAACATTTAATAGGGAAGTTATATCTTTACACACTTTTTAGCTTTACGCAGTGTTTGTATACCTCCTACCTAATAGGGTTATTGTGTCTTTACACTCTCTTTATATTTACGTAGTTTCAGTGTACCACCTACATAATAGGGACCTTATATCTTCACACATTCCTCAGTTTGACGTAGTTTCTGTGTGCCGTTTAAAAGGGACATTTTGTCTTCACACACTCATTAGATTTACGTAATTTCAGTGTAACACCTACCTAATAGGGACATTATGTCTTCACACACTCCTTCGTTTGACGTAGTTTATGTGTACCAATTAATAGGGAAGTTATATATTCACACACTCATTAGATTTACGTAGTTTCTGTGTACCATTTAATAGGGAAGTTATATTTTTACACACTTTTTAGCTTTACGCAGTGTTTGTGTACCTCCTAGATTTACGTATGTATGTCCTACATAATAGGGGCATTATGTCTTCACACATTCCTTAGTTTGACGTAGTTTATTTGTAACATTTAATAGGGAAGTTATATCTTTACACACTCTTCGGTTTTACGCAGTGTTTGTGTACCTCCCACCTAATAGGGACATTATGTCTTCACACACTCCTCAGTTTGACGTAGTTTCTGTGTACCGTTTAAAAGGGAAATTATATCTTCACACACTCATTAGATTTACGTAGTTTCTGTGTACCATTTAATTGGGATATATCTTTATATGCTCTTTAGTTTTACGCAGTGTTTGTGTACCTCCTACCTAACAGGGACATTATGTCTTCACACACTCTTTAGTTTTACGCAGTGTTTGTATACCTCCTACCTAATAGGGACATTATGTCTTCACACACTCCTTTGTTTGACGTAGTTTTTGTGTACCAATTAATAGGGAAGTTATATATTCACACACTCATTAGATTTACGTAGTTTCTGTGTACCATTTAATAGGGAAGTTATATCTTTACACACTCTTCGGTTTTACGCAGTGTTTGTGTACCTCCCACCTAATAGGGACATTATGTCTTCACACACTCCTCAGTTTGACGTAGTTTCTGTGTACCGTTTAAAAGGGAAATTATATCTTCACACACTCATTAGATTTACGTAATTTCTGTGTACCATTTAATTGGGATATATCTTTATATGCTCTTTAGTTTTACACAGTATTTGTGTACTCCGTACCTAATAGGGATAGTGTCTTCACACACTCTTTAGTTTTACGCAGTGTTTGTATACCTCCTACCTAATAGGGACATTATGTCTTAACACACTTTTTTATTTGACGTAGTTTATGTGTACCAATTAATAGGGAAGTTATATATTCACACACTCATTAGATTTACGTAGTTTCTGTGTACCATTTAATTGGGATATATCTTTATATGCTCTTTAGTTTTACGCAGTGTTTGTGTACCTCCTACCTAACAGGGACATTATGTCTTCACACACTCTTTAGTTTTACGCAGTATTTGTGTACCTCCTAAATAATAGGGATATTGTGTCTTCACACACTCCTTTGTTTGACGTAGTTTATGTGTACCAATAAATAGGGAAGTTATATATTCACACACTCATTAGATTTTCGTAGTTTCTGTGTACCATTTAATAGGGAAGTTATATCTTTACACACTCTTCGGTTTTACGCAGTGTTTGTGTACCTCCTACCTAATAGGGACATTATGTCTTCACACACTCCTTAGTTTTACGCAGTGTTTGTGTACCTCCTACCTAATAGAGTTATTGTGTCTTTACACACTCTTTATATTTGCGTAGTTTCAGTGTACCACCTACGTAATAAGGACATTATGTCTTCACACACTCCTTCGTTTGACGTAGTTTATGTGTACCAATAAATAGGGAAGTTATATATTCACACACTCATTAGATTTTCGTAGTTTCTGTGTACCATTTAATAGGGAAGTTATATCTTCACACACTCTTTAGTTTTACGAAGTGTTTGTATACCTCCTACCTAATAGGGACATTATGTCTTCACACACTCCTTAGTTTTACGCAGTGTTTGTATACCTCCTACCTAATAGGGTTATTGTGTCTTTACACACTCTTTCTATTTGCGTAGTTTCAGTGTACCACCTATATAATAGGGACTATGTCTTCACACACTCTTTAGTGTTAAGCAGTGTTTGTGTACTCCCTGCCTTATAGGGATGTTGTGTCTTCATACACTCCCTTCAATTCTTCGCAGTGTTTGCGTATGATCTAATAGGGAATGTGTTTTCACACAGCGTAGTTTTACGCATTGATCGTGTACCTCCTACCTAATAGGGATATTGTGTCTTTACACACTCCTTAGTTTTACGCAGTGTTTGTGTACCTCCTACCTAACAGAGTTATTGTGTCTTTACACACTCTATATTTACGTAGTTTCAGTGTACCTACATAATAGGGACTTTTTGTCTTCACACACTCCTCAGTTTGACGTAGTTTATGTGTACCAATTAATAGGGAAGTTATATATTCACACACTCATTAGATTTACGTAGTTTCTGTGTACCATTTAATAGGGAAGTTATATCTTTACACACTCTTCGGTTTTACGCAGTGTTTGTGTACCTCCCACCTAATAGGGACATTATGTCTTCACACACTCCTCAGTTTGACGTAGTTTCTGTGTACCGTTTAAAAGGGAAATTATATCTTCACACACTCATTAGATTTACGTAATTTCTGTGTACCATTTAATTGGGATATATCTTTATATGCTCTTTAGTTTTACACAGTATTTGTGTACTCCGTACCTAATAGGGATAGTGTCTTCACACACTCTTTAGTTTTACGCAGTGTTTGTATACCTCCTACCTAACAGGGACATTATGTCTTCACACACTCTTTAGTTTTACGCAGTGTTTGTATACCTCCTACCTAATAGGGACATTATGTCTTCACACACTCCTTTGTTTGACGTAGTTTATGTGTACCAATTAATATGGAAGTTATATATTCACACACTCATTAGATTTACGTAGTTTCTGTGTACCATTTAATAGGGAAGTTATATCTTTACACACTCTTCGGTTTTACGCAGTGTTTGTGTACCTCCCACCTAATAGGGACATTATGTCTTCACACACTCCTCAGTTTGACGTAGTTTCTGTGTACCGTTTAATTGGGATATATCTTTATATGCTCTTTAGTTTTACGCAGTGTTTGTGTACCTCCTACCTAACAGGGACATTATGTCTTCACACACTCTTTAGTTTTACGCAGTATTTGTGTACCTCCTAAATAATAGGGATATTGTGTCTTCATACACTCCTTTGTTCGACGTAGTTTATGTGTACCAATAAATAGGGAAGTTATATATTCACACACTCATTAGATTTACGTAGTTTCTGTGTACCATTTAATTGGGATATTATATCTTTATATGCTCTTTAGTTTTACGCAGTGTTTGTGTACCTCCTACCTAAAAGGGACATTATGTATTCACACACTCTTTAGTTTTACGCCGTGTTTGTGTACCTCCTATCTAATAGGGATATTGTGTCTTTACACTCTCTTTATATTTACGTAGTTTCAGTGTACCACCTACATAATAGGGACCTTATATCTTCACACATTCCTCAGTTTGACGTAGTTTCTGTGTACCGTTTAAAAGGGAAATTATATCTTTACACACTCATCAGATTTACGTAGTTTCTGTGTAACATTTAATTGGGATATATCTTTATATGCTCTTTAGTTTTACGCAGTGTTTGTGTACCTCCTAGATTTACGTATGTATGTCCTACATAATAGGGGCATTATGTCTTCACACATTCCTTAGTTTGACGTAGTTTATTTGTACCATTTAATAGGGAAGTTATATCTTTACACACTCTTCGGTTTTATGCAGTATTTGTGTACCTCCTAAATAATAGGGATATAGTGTCTTCACACACTCTTTAGTTTTACGCAGTGTTTGTATACCTCCTACCTAATAGGGTTATTGTGTCTTTACACTCTCTTTATATTTACGTAGTTTCAGTGTACCACCTACATAATAGGGACCTTATATCTTCACACATTCCTCAGTTTGACGTAGTTTCTGTGTACCGTTTAAAAGGGACATTTTGTCTTCACACACTCATTAGATTTACGTAATTTCAGTGTAACACCTACCTAATAGGGACATTATGTCTTCACACACTCCTTCGTTTGACGTAGTTTATGTGTACCAATTAATAGGGAAGTTATATATTCACACACTCATTAGATTTTCGTAGTTTCTGTGTAACATTTAATAGGGAAGTTATATCTTTACACACTTTTTAGCTTTACGCAGTGTTTGTGTACCTCCTACCTAATAGGGATATTGTGTCGTCACACTCTCTCTTCAATTTCGCAATAAGGATATTGTGTCGTCACACACTCTTTAGTTTGACGTAGCTTATGTGTACCATTTAACAGGGAAATTATATCTTTATATGCTCTTTAGTTTTACGCAGTGTTTGTGTACCTCCGACCTAATAGGGACATTTTGTCTTCACACACTCATTAGATTTACGTAATTTCAGTGTAACACCTACCTAATAGGGACATTATGTCTTCACATACTCCTTCGTTTGACGTAGTTTATGTGTACCAATTAATAGGGAAGTTATATATTCACACACTCCTTAGTTTGACGTAGTTTCTGTGTACCGTTTAAAAGAGAAATTATATCTTCACACACTTTTTAGTTTTACGCATTATTTGTGTCTTCACACACTCTTTTCAATTCTTCGCAGTGTTTGCGTATCATCTAATAGTGAATGTGTTTTTACACAGCGTAGTTTTACGCATTGATTGTGTACCTCCTACCTAATAGGGATATTGTGTCTTTACACACTCCTTAGTTTTACGCAGTATTTGTGTACCTCCTAAATAATAGGGATATTGTGTCTTCACACACTCTTTAGTTTTACGCAGTGTTTGTATACCTCCTACCTAATAGGGTTATTGTGTCTTTACACTCTCTTTATATTTACGTAGTTTCAGTGTACCACCTACATATAGGGACCTTATATCTTCACACATTCCTCAGTTTGACGTAGTTTCTGTGTACCGTTTAAAAGGGACATTTTGTCTTCACACACTCATTAGATTTACGTAATTTCAGTGTAACACCTACCTAATAGGGACATTATGTCTTCACACACTCCTTCGTTTGACGTAGTTTATGTGTACCAATTAATAGGGAAGTTATATATTCACACACTCATTAGATTTACGTAGTTTCTGTGTACCATTTAATTGGGATATATCTTTATATGCTCTTTAGTTTTACGCAGTGTTTGTGTACCTCCTACCTAACAGGGACATTATGTCTTCACACACTCTTTAGTTTTACGCAGTATTTGTGTACCTCCTAAATAATAGGGATATTGTGTCTTCATACACTCCTTTGTTCGACGTAGTTTATGTGTACCAATAAATAGGGAAGTTATATATTCACACACTCATTAGATTTTCGTAGTTTCTGTGTACCATTTAATAGGGAAGTTATATATTCACACACTCTTTAGTTTTACGAAGTGTTTGTATACCTCCTACCTAATAGGGACATTATGTCTTTACATTTTGTCTTCACACACTCATTAAATTTACGTAATTTCAGTGTAACACCTACCTAATAGGGACATTATGTCCTCACACACTCCTTTGTTTTACGTAGTTTATGTGTACCAATTAATAGGGAAGTTATATATTCACACACTCATTAGATTTACGTAGTTTCTGTGTACCATTTAATAGGGAAGTTATATCTTTACACACTTTTTAGCTTTACGCAGTGTTTGTGTACCTCCTAGATTTACGTATGTATGTCCTACCTAATAGGGGCATTATGTCTTCACACATTCCTTAGTTTGACGTAGTTTATTTGTACCATTTAATAGGGAAGTTATATCTTTACACACTCTTCGGTTTTACGCAGTGTTTGTGTACCTCCTACCTAATAGGGACATTATGTCTTCACACACTCCTTCGTTTGACGTAGTTTATGTGTACCAATTAATAGGGAAGTTATATATTCACACACTCCTTAGTTTGACGTAGTTTCTGTGTACCGTTTAAAAGAGAAATTATATCTTCACACACTTTTTAGTTTTACGCATTATTTGTGTACCTCCTACCTAATAGGGATATTGTGTCTTTACACACTCCTTAGTTTTACGCAGTGTTTGTATACCTCCTACCTAATAGGGTTATTGTGTCTTTACACTCTCTTTATATTTACGTAGTTTCAGTGTACCACCTACATAATAGGGACCTTATATCTTCACACATTCCTCAGTTTGACGTAGTTTCTGTGTACCGTTTAAAAGGGACATTTTGTCTTCACACACTCATTAGATTTACGTAATTTCAGTGTAACACCTACCTAATAGGGACATTATGTCTTCACACACTCCTTCGTTTGACGTAGTTTATGTGTACCAATTAATAGGGAAGTTATATATTCACACACTCATTAGATTTACGTAGTTTCTGTGTACCATTTAATTGGGATATATCTTTATATGCTCTTTAGTTTTACGCAGTGTTTGTGTACCTCCTACCTAATAGGGATATTGTGTCTTTACACACTCCTTAGTTTTACGCAGTGTTTGTATACCTCCTACATAATAGGGTTATTGTGTCTTTACACACTTCTTAGTTTTACGCAGTGTTTGTGTACCTCCTACCTAATAGGGATATTGTGTCTTCACACACTCTCTTCAATTCTTCGCAGTGTTTGCGCATCCTCTAATAGGGAATGTGACTTTACGCACCGTAGTTTTACGTAGTTTTAGTGCACCATTTAAAATGGAAATTGCTTAGTTCGACGTAGTTTCTGTGTACCGTTTAAAAGGGAAATTATATCTTCACACACTTTATAGTTTTACACAGTGTTTGTGTACTCCCCACCTAATAGGAATATTGTGTCTTCACACACTTTCTTCAATTCTTCGCAGTGTTTGCGTATAATCTAATAGGGAATGTGTTTTTACACAGCGTAGTTTTACGCATTGATTGTGTACCTCCTACCTAATAAGGATATTGTGTCCTTACACACTCCTTAGTTTTACGCAGTGTTTGTGTACCTCCTACATAATAGGGTTATTGTGTCCTTACACACTCCTTAGTTTTACGCAGTGTTTGTGTACCTCCTACATAATAGGGTTATTGTGTCTTTACACACTCTTTATATTCGCGTAGTTTCAGTGTACCACCTACGTAATAAGGACATTATGTCTTCACACACTCCTTCGTTTGACGTAGTTTATGTCTACCAATTAATAGGGAAGTTATATATTCACACACTCATTAGATCTACGTAGTTTCTGTGTACCATTTAATTGGGATATTATATCTTTATATGCTCTTTAGTTTTACGCAGTGTTTGTGTACCTCCTACCTAAAAGAGACATTATGTATTCACACACTCTGTAGTTTTACGCAGTGTTTGTGTACCTCCTATCTAATAGGGATATTGTGTCTTTACACTCTCTTTATATTTACGTAGTTTCAGTGTACCACCCACATAATAGGGACTTTATATCTTCACACACTCCTCAGTTTGACGTAGTTTCTGTGTACCGTTTAAAAGGGAAATTTTATCTTTACACACTCATTAGATTTACGTACTTTCAGTGTAACACCTACCTAATAGGGACATTATGTCTTCACACGTTCCTTAGTTTGACGTAGTTTATTTGTACCATTTAATAGGGAAGTTATATCTTTACACACTCTTCGGTTTTACGCAGTGTTTGTGTACCTCCTACCTAATAGGGACATTATGTCTTCACACACTCCTTCGTTTGACGTAGTTTATGTGTACCAATTAATAGGGAAGTTATATATTCACACACTCCTTAGTTTGACGTAGTTTCTGTGTACCGTTTAAAAGAGAAATTATATCTTCACACACTTTTTAGTTTTACGCATTATTTGTGTCTTCACACACTCTTTTCAACTCTTCGCAGTGTTTGCGTATCATCTAATAGTGAATGTGTTTTTACACAGCGTAGTTTTACGCATTGATTGTGTACCTCCTACCTAATAGGGATATTGTGTCTTTACACACTCCTTAGTTTTACGCAGTGTTTGTGTACCTCCTACCTAATAGGGATATTGTGTCTTCACACACTCTCTTCAATTCTTCGCAGTGTTTGCGCATCATCTAATAGGGAATGTGTTTTTACACAGCGTAGTTTTACGCATTGATTGTGTACCTCCTACCTAATAAGGATATTGTGTCCTTACACACTCCTTAGTTTTACGCAGTGTTTGTGTACCTCCTACATAATAGGGTTATTGTGTCTTTACACACTCTTTATATTTGCGTAGTTTCAGTGTACCACCTACGTAATAAGGACATTATGTCTTCACACACTCCTTCGTTTGACGTAGTTTATGTGTACCAATTAATAGGGAAGTTATATATTCACACACTCATTAGATTTACGTAGTTTCTGTGTACCATTTAATTGGGATATTATATCTTTATATGCTCTTTAGTTTTACGCAGTGTTTGTGTACCTCCTACCTAAAAGGGACATTATGTATTCACATACTCATTAGTTTTACGCAGTGTTTGTGTACCTCCTAGATTTACGTAGTTTATGTGTACCATTTAATAGGGAAGTTGTGTATGTCCTACCTTATAGGGGCATTATGTATTCACACACTCTTTAGTCTTACGCAGTGTTTGTGTACCGTTTAAAAGGGAAATTATATCTTCACACACTTTTTAGTTTTACACAGTATTTGTGTACTCCCTACTTAATAGGAATATTATGTCTTCACACACTCTCTTCAATTCTACGCAGTGTTTGTGTATGCCCTACCTAAAAGGGACATTATGTAGTCACACACTCCTTAGTTTGACGTAGTGTGGACCATTTAATAGGGAAGTTATATCTTTACACACTCTTCGGTTTTACGCATTGTTTGTGTACCTCCTACCTAAAAGGGACATTATGTAGTCACACACTCCTTAGTTTGACGTAGTGTGGACCGTTTAATAGGGAAGTTATATCTTTACACACTTTTTAGTTTTACGCAGTATTTGTGTACCTCCTACATAATAGGGTTATTGTGTCTTTACACACTCTTTATATTTACTTAGTTTTAGTGTACCATTTAATAAGTTTAGTTTTACGTATATTTAGTGTAGCACCTACCTTGTATGGAATTTAGTGCTCATAAACTCTACAAGTTTATTGTATCACTGGGTAATGTTTATAGTTTGTCAGTATTATCTCCCACTTTGTCGCAGATTGCGTTCCTATATTTCTTTTTCATCTACATTTTATCTTTTAGTTTTAGTGTACCATATAATATGCTGTTTCCGTTCACAAGGAAAATTAATATTTTAAACCACCTATAAATTTTTATATTTTCGGTTCATTGAACTCGTATTGTATACCGCAGAATAAATAAGTTTTGTGTTTCACGTATATATGCGTTATTTTGGCGGTGGTATTATAAATTCCTTGATATTAAGTAAATATAGTATGGGCCGTTTTTCTATAACGCAAGTTTTGGATAAAGCCTATCTCTTTAGGCCATGTTATCAATAGTTGTCAAATATAATGCACATCATATCTCATCTATTATATTTTTCTTGGCCCAAAGGCAGTATTTTTAGTATTTTCACTCGAAGCTCCCACGTAAAAGAATTTTTTATATTCGTTCGTAATTTGACGAGGTTTTATATAGATTTGTAATTTCCCAAATAATTCATTAAGAGGGTTGTTCAAAATTTTGAATAAATCTTTAGAAATATTGCCCTTTTTATAAAATCAAGATGCAGACGTCACAAATGGTGGCAGCTGCAGTTTCAATTTGACTATAATTGTGAACCTTTGAAGAACTTAGGAAGGTTTTTACGGATTGGTGTATAGAAAACGTGTTTTTAGTAGCTGCAGAAATCCTCATGCAGGATCATGTGTAGGGGGGCTTATATTACTTTTTTTTTTATTGATGTTGAAGTTTCATAATTCAGTAACATTTGCGATCGCAATTGTAAGAATTGTCTAAGTTTTACTAGAAATATTTTGGGCGCTAAACTCCGTCTGTGATATAATTAAAAACCAAAGATGTATGAATAGACCCTTTTATAATCATTTCAACAAAATCGTCGAGAATTGTGAAAAATCGTGAAATATTTGGTTTAAATTTCGACTTTATTTAACCATCATATATGTAGGAGTACATATTACTATAATAACTCGAATATGTTGGATAAATATTAGTTGAGATAGTTAAAAACTAGAAATCTTATAAGTTTCATTTCTTAGCTTCAGAAAATGTTCAAATAAGGTTCATAGCTTTTGAAATCTAATCAATTTTCTTTTTACCATTAATGATTTTATATACCGCTCTGAATAACGTCAATGTACCATACGCATGTTTTCTTAGACATATTTTCAATAATGTTGGTTTAAAGATTAAATCTTCCTTAATATTTTATGATAATATATGAATTATTAATATTTTAACTGAGTCGCTAAAATATATTTAAGATTTTTATTCATATATAAGAGGATTTGTATATGCTACGTCGGAAAAAGCATGTGAGTGTGGCTTCCTTAGATTTTTAATTATTTTGTGAATAAACCTGGGGGTTTATTTAGGTTTAGATCTGTGTCCCTTCCTCCGCTTATGATGATTCGACTGAAATTTCTTTTAGAATTTAAGCTTAAAATAAAAATATGGCGAACAATTGTTTCGAAATTTATTGATCTCAGATTTCATTTATTCTTTTTTGTTTGTAGCTTCTTTTCTGTTTGGTGAGCTCTTTCATATTTTTTTCTTTTTTTTCTTCTCATTTTCTTTAAGTGAGTTGGACAAATGTAATTACAAGAATAGACAAGTTTTCTTAAATCTTGGATTTAAACAAAAACAGAAGAAATAAATTGTTTCGTATTTTTTTACAGTTTCGGGTATTTTATGAGTTAAGCCACGCTTGTCGTGTGCTCGTAAATGTTTACGTTAACAAAGAAAAAAAAAATATAAAGTAAATAAAATATTTTCTACAGTTTAGGCTTTGCGCGAAATGAACGCGCAATCGGTTGCTACTCCAGATACTAGATATATATGTATATCTATCGATGTCAGTAGAGTGTTGTATCTATTCGATCAGTATTGAGATAACGGTCGATGGTAGGTGAATAATAGACGACCGTTTATATAACGTATGTATTTGGGCGCCTTTCTTTCGAACAAGTCTTAGCAGAGCAGAGAAGTCGATACGGCTTCCTATATATATTCAATCCACGCAATCACAATCTGATAAAAACGATGTTTAGTACCCCTGTGTAGGCCGCGACACACACACACATTTGGTCGCAGTTTAGTTTAGATATACTCTCACGGCTACATGGGACCGAACAAGCAGCATTTTGAGCTAATTGTAAGGTTTTTCTCACGCATTGCGATCAAGTTCGATCGCGTATCAACTTTCAACGCCCAACTATAAAGTTTAGAGAAAGAAATACATATTGCTTGGTTAACGTGTATAACAATGATCAAAGTGACAGTTTATAAATAAGATTAACAACTAAGGCTATAAACGACTAAAGAACTTATGACTTAGTTACTAAAAGAATTACCAATTATAAGCGACAGTTAAAGAAGACGTCTTATATACATGTCATTTTTATATACATATGTATACGTAAAGAAAGAGATGGAAACACACACAAATACACTTGAAAATGGGTGGGACAAACAACCCACCACGAGGTGAGTTTATTGCAGCTGCTGCCTTGCCTTGCGGAACGGTGTCTGCGTAAGGGCAAGCGAGATAGAAATACGTGTATACGAGTTTTGTATGTACATGAAATACAATGCTGTTACATGTTAGAGCAGGCCAGCTGCTTTCCTTTCAGGGGTTTAAGCAACGAACAGTAGAGAATTTGCTTGATGTGGCCGAAAAAGTATACATAACCGGATGGATGGGGTGAAAATTGTTCTAGAAGCTTCGAAAGCAGTATATGTATTACGCAGTAGAATTCAATATTAAAAAAATTACACAATATTTGCCAATATAAGAGTAAACGCTTACTTTGGAATGTAAAAGTTACGCTGACGTCACATTTATAAATGCTTCAAATTTCAAATACGTGAGAAATAAAACTAGGCCTTATGCATATTTCGCTTACGTATAACAAGTAAAAAGCTGGTTTCGCTGTTTCGGTTTATACCTGTCTTCCTAAACTCCAAACTCCTCAATTCCAGGTCAGAACATACACTCCGGGGTCTGGCTATAATTTTTGCCTGCCTCAGCAATTTTGTTACAAGCTCCTGGCATCTGCCTCTGCCTGCCTACAGTGTAATTTCTCTAGCCGAATGTGGGGAAAAACTTGGCCATTGATTTCCTGTTTAACCATTTCCTCATTGTGAAAATGCCTCAAAAGTGCCCACGACGATGACGACAAGCAGATTATCTTTTCCTTGCTCACAGCAAAAAGCTCAAAGGGCGCTATCAACTATTTCAGTCGACGTGCCATAATATAGCTCCGCAGTTTTGCCTTTCCCACAGATTCTGCACACTTTTTCATTGCAGTTGAGTAATCTATATATAGCAACTATGCACTACTTCAAGAGAATCTTCTCTATCAAACTTTTTTACTTTCACTGGAGAACTTCACTTTAACACTTATTACTTTCGAATGACTGCGATGTGAGTAGTCCGCCTGTATTTATACCCAGAGTCTGCTGCCTTCTGGATGATTCTAGAGAAATCGATTTGTCTCCCTTGTGCTCTTTACAATTTGATCAATAGAGTGAGTGAATACACTGCTAAGTGTTGACTGGCTGACTGCTTGGTATACTCTTGCCCAAGCTGCAAATTTTCGTTCTAGAATTTACCACATTCTAGGGTGGATTGAAATATATATGTATGTATATACATCAGCGCATATGCATAGCAAAAATATATGTACATATGAATATGCATTTTTTTAAACTCATATGTGGTTATAGATCGAGTTTATTAAAGTGGACAGGCAAATTTCCATTTATAAATTACATATGTATGTACATGTGTATGTATGTATGTACACATATATGCTTTTTTTTGTGCTGCCAGACATCTTTTGTGCGAGGGGGATAGCAACACACACTCTGACAGGCTTGCCAGACGGGGCTGTGGAAATTTCTAGTAATGCGCGCGTCATTCGAATGTGCTGTTCAATTCTGTTATACTATAACGGTAGACTTAACTTTGTTATACACGTAGGTGTAGTTCCAATATGAATGAATTAAAGACGAATTGTACAAATGTTTTGATGTATGCAAAAAATTAAAAAAAAAGAAAAATAAATAAATAATAATAATAAAATAATATGTTTATATACAAATTGTTTGAAATTATTAATAATTGGTATAGTCAAGATTACCAGAAATTTGTAGGCAATGTTTTATTTAATTTTGTTATGCCTTAGAACGACTTTGTTTTTAAATAATAAATAATCAAGCAATACAGAACAATACCAGTTCATGTAATATTAATAAAAACTATTCGTTATCAAGATGGCTTAAAAAAAAGTTAAAAAAAAATATATATTTTTAAAAATATTAAAAATTGTGGGTTGGTGCCTAGGTCCAAAATCGTCCTAATTTTACTCAGGGCATACGACTTGTTTTGTTTTTAAATGAATGAATTTTTGGAATGTTATTCGTACAGTGTACCTGCCAGTTTCGCATTGTTTGTGTGTATCGAACCAGGCACAAGGTTTTTGAACCTTTGCGTGGTAGAGCAGGAAAGCCAGCTGTTCGCAGAGAGCGCGCGCGCATCCTATGCTTAACGCTTCATGAAGGGTGGGTATTCGCTCTCACTCTCCCTCTCAATCTTACTCTCACTCATATTGAGTGAGTTGTTTTGAGCTATAAGTGGAGTGGACTTCAATGCGCTAAATATGAATGCTAACGAGCAAAGCAATAAACAAAACTGAAACTGCACAACTGCCGTTAAACTTTAAAGAGAAAGAACAAAAGAGCGAGTGAGCGAGAGAGGTCAAAGTTGGGTCGGTAATTGCTGACCCAGGCTTAAATCAGCTTTACGCAACTTATGCGAATGTCCTGAGCGGAAGACGCATTGGCTAAAGGAAATATAGCAATAAAGCTACGGTTCGCCATGGAGGGAATCTATTCACATAACGACAATTGGCAGGACAAACACAATGATAAAGACAGAAGCTTTCGGAAATTGCGTATACGCCATGGGCGCCCGTGTGTAACTGCAATGATGACAGGCAAGAGCTAGTCGCTACCTCCTGCCTGCTGCCAGCTAGACTGCGAGGCTTGTTGCTTGTGTTTTGCTTCCTGCGGCAGTGCAACAATTTGGATAGAAATAGACAAACACACACCCAAACCCATGCACATGCACAGATATACACCCACACCCATACCCAATTCCACATACACACAGCCTAACATACACACACATAACCACATCCCCGCATATACAAAGAGGGAGAAACATTCAAATGGCATAATAAACGTATTTACCAAAGAATAGGCCGCAACAACAGCAAGCTTTATTATGAGCCTCGCACAGAGCCTGGTTAAGTAAAGTGTTTTGCTGTGCCATCTGAGCTATGCTCAGGGTTCCTCACGCGCGTTCCCTGACATTTTGGAATCGTTTAGCCTTGGTTATTGCCAAATGTAGTCCTTCAATTTTTGAGCCTACAAACTTGTATGTTTTCCGAGCCTGCGAATTGCGAAAGCTAGAGAAAAACAACAACTGTTGTAGCATAACTCTGTCAATGCATTTGAGGGCCATTTCCAATTTATACACTGAGAAAAATTTAAGTTCGGGATGTTTTTCTCATAGTCTGAAAGGCGTTCAGCAAATCATTTCAACAACTTAACTATTATACCCGTCCGCAGTCGGTTGCTGTTATACAATACTATATTCCTCTCAACTCTGAAACTCAATTCATCAATGATAATATTCAAAATGCCATATATAATATTATTATTATTTCATATATTGTAGCTCTGAGGATATTCGGGTATCTGTGTACTTGTCACTTTTTGAGTGTAGAAAGGCGACAAGGACAACAAGTCGCCCACACACACACGCACACACCCACTCACACACACACACACCCACTCGCATTTGAGCGCTTACACACGTTGCTGGCAGCTGAGGGCGGGCGCAGTTTGACAACAGGGACCTACATTCAGTCGTTTTTCCACTTCGGCTCTGTTAGCATGTCTCTCTGTATGTGTGTGTGTGTTTGGCATATAGAACTCTGTTTGCCACAAAAACGAGCTGGCCGTGCAGCACTTGCAGCAGTGCCCAACCAGACACCAAGTCGTGAGCAGCTCGCGCGACTCGCATTGCAACGAACCAACAAATTTAAAAAGGTCGAGCGCTCAACACGGAAACGAATACGCGAGTGTATGTGAGTGAGTGTGTTTGTTTGGGTGTAGCGGTGTGTGTGGGAGTCTGTGTATGCCAATTTAAGTGTGTGCCAGTGTGTGTGTTCATTGTTTGTGTTAGAGTTGTAAAGTGTTGCAGTTAAACTTTAACCCGAATGCAGCCTGCGTCTTAATTAGTTGGTCTTCGCTTGCAAACGATTTGTCAACAGCTTGTTGTTATTGTTAGTGCTGTCTTTGTCGCTGGTGCAAGGACTGTCAGGACTCTAAGGACCTCCTCGCATACATACGCACACGGCGTATAAGCGCACTTTAATGTGAAGTACTTTTACGCTGAGCGTATTGGCATTCGGTTAATGGGTCTATTGTCCGCCTGTTGGCACACCCCACGCAAAAATTGAAATTAAAAAAAAAAATATATATATATATATATATATATATAAATGAAGCGAAAAATGATCGGAATAAAATTTCGGTATTTATTTATTTGTTATTTCTATCTATTTTGTTCTTTCTTGGCACTTCATCAATGTGTTTCGTGCTTTTGGCACTTCTATTATTTTGTGGCCTTTCTTTACACATTTGGCACGCCTCGTTTGAGGTCAAAGTGCAACAAGAATAATCACAATTCAATTAGTTAATAACAGTTGGCTGCGCATGTGTGCGTGCTGTGGCCATGTCCCTGTCCCTGAGCTTCAGCCTCCGTCTGCGCGTCCGCCACCGCCTCGTCCAGCCTGCAGCCTATGCCACGCCCACATTTTGGGGGGAGGGGTGGGGGCGCACTGAAGGTACCTTGCGAGATGCACTGAGTCCAGGGCACCCAGCATTTGGCCTTATCTAAAATATGCACACAAGTCCTTGGGGCACTCGTAATGCCAACTCAAGGCAACGCCAGCTGACGAACAACCCGAATAACTCAATACCCGACAATAACAGCAACCACAGCAGCAACAACAACAAGAATAACAAGAACATTAACAAACGCAACAACAACTCATTTTATAGGTGCAATCGCAGCTTTAGTATGCAGTTACACATATTTTGCACAAAAAACTGCATTGCAACCTTGGCGGGTGAAAACAACAGGAACAACAACAACAATAGCAAAAACAACAACAATTAACCCACAAAATAAAAGTGCTTTTGTAGAGAATAAACAGCTAAAAGTTACTCAGCAAACGGCTTTTTCATTAAAATTTTATCAGAAATTTCGTGATTTAAATTTAAAACACATTTTTTTTTTTTATTACTGTGAATACATAAAGACACATAAGGACACATGACTGATATCTGCCGATACTATGAAAAGACAAGAATATATTATTTATTTTACAATTTCGTACTAAAAGTGAGGGCAAAACAAAACCAAATATTGCGACCTAAAGTTTTGTGTTGAATTGATAAGAAATTAAATATTTTAGATTTACTTATGCCATAGTTATAGTAGGCCCCAATTAAAAGTCCGAAAGTCATTAACCACTGAGCGGTTCTTGTCGTTCGGAAACATGGCTAAGGCTTTAACAGAGTATCCTTTCTATGTTACACATCATGCTACACACTTCGCTGTGCTTAAATTAAATTGAATGTTGTATAATTTGCTACAGCCACGAAAATATCAACATATCCAAAGCAAGAACCCAACTAGAACTCGAACTCAAACCCCAACTCAAACTCAAACTCGAAGAGCGAAACCTTTATAAAACGTATATACATATAAATACATATATTTTTTGTGAGCACAACATGCCAAGTGACGCCAATTTTATAGACTTTTTATAAAAAGAACAACAGCAAGCAACAGCAACAGCAACAGATACACAACAGCAACATATACTAGAACAGGAATAGTTAAGGAACATAGCTTATATCTGACATTAATCGGAGCCAGACTTAGCTGGAGGATGGCAATTCGCAAACGCAAGCACAGAAGCCACATAGCTGGCGACACGCCGACGACAACGGCAACAGCAGCGGCAGCAATGGCAGCAGCAACAACAACGGCAGCAGTAACTGACAGCAGAGATGCCACGCCCACGCCAGAGGCGGTTAGGTACTGGCAGAATGAATTACTCTCGAATGCCAGCGCTAATAATTTCACGCATAATTTCTTGGATTTGCAAAATCTCTTGAATTTCAATGAGGATGCCAGCAACAGCAGCAACAGCAGCAACAGCAGCAACAGCAGCAACAGCAGCAACTCCAACAACAACAGCAGCGACAATATTGCTCTTACTGCCAACTTGTCGAGCACATCGAGTGCTATTAAATTGACTAACGGCTCCATTACGGACACTCTTTTGGGTACCATCTTAACAACGGCAACGGCCACAGTGGCGCCCGCTGCCAGATCCCTAATCTCGAGCATTGCGGCAACAACAACAACAGCAACAGCGGCAGCGGCTGCAGCAGCAACATCAGCAACGGCTGCAACAAGCACTTCCCATTTGGCACTGGTCCACGATGCAACCTCATCCACCTACTATGCCAGCCTGCTGAATATGTCGCCAGCTACGACCAGCCTGATCACAGCCGCTGCTGCTACCAAGTCCTACAACGACAGCATTCTGCGCTGGGAGCAACTGGACGGAAGTGTGGACTTTGGCTTCGATCCGCTCTATCGCCACTCGCTGGCCATGTCCATTGTGTACTGTGTGGCCTACATCGTGGTCTTCGTCGTGGGACTCATCGGCAACAGCTTTGTTATCGCCGTCGTCCTGCGAGCTCCTCGTATGCGCACGGTCACCAACTACTTCATTGTCAACTTGGCAATTGCCGACATCCTAGTCATTGTGTTCTGCCTGCCCGCCACGCTCATCGGCAACATCTTTGTGCGTAAGTAGACATTCCGATTGAGCTGCACCATATTTATATTCATGGCTCTCCATTTTCCGATTGTTTGATTGGTCTGATTGCCAGAGGGATTGATGACAGTTTGATTGATTACAAAAATTACAGATCTGTTCAAAATATCGTATATTTTATAACCGTTATGTGTATACTTTGTATACAATGTTTGTTTGATTGTCTTATTGATTGATGGAATAGTTTACATTGATACTATATACATAACTATATACATACATATATACCTAAGCGGAGTTTCAGTTGGTCCTCATTAGCACGTCTCGGTTGTTTTTTTCAGTTCCTTTCATTTGCATTTGTTTCGCTTCCTTTATTCGGTACTTTTGCGAGCCACGCATATTGACTGGATTTATGTTTAGCAATTAATCGGCACTTGGATTAGGCCCCACGCCAGCGACATGTGACGTATGCGCAATTTGTCGGGAAGGAGCATCAAGCCTAATGCTTTCTTCTTAATGCTAATGCCAGCAAAATACATCTGCTGAAATGAAGTAAATGAAACTGAAATATTATCGTGCATTATCATCATGTTTTATGGGTTCTTAGCCAACATGCTGCCCCAACCCCATCTATCCATCCATCCTCGGAGGGTACACTGTTATGCAATTACCATCAGCTTTTATAGCCTTGCGAGTACATATAGGAAACGAAGTACGTCCGACTATAATGAGTTCATCTAACCGTATCCGATTCTCTCTTATCTAACTGAAAACTTCTGCCATGTTGCATGTCAAATACAGCAAACGAACATGGTTGCCTTTTCATATTGGCAATCATTTACTTTGATAGTAATTTGGCTGAGGGCGAGAGTCGGCTACAAGGCTATGCTTCGGAGGTCGAAACTGAAATATGAGATTTGTAAAAGTCTATGGGAAATATATTATAATACTTATGGTAATTAATTAAATTTTACTTTTTTTATCGTTTTAAACAGAATATTTTATTTATATTTTATAATATTCATTCGTGATCTAAACAATAAAAATTTTAGTTGATTCCTTCATTGTGTTTATTTAATTTTCTTGTGTTTATGTTCATTGTGTTTATTGTATGTTCTTTTATTTTACAGTAAAGCGAGAATACAGTGTATTCGAATATATGTATTTGTAAATATTTCTTTGCTTAACTTTGCTTAACTTTTGGCTCAGAAGTTTTAATGAAGTTATCAATTTATTATTGAAAAATAATTATGCTCGGCTAAAATCAATAAAATAATTACGTAAATGAGACAATTTCATCGGAGAATATTTATAGAATATATGTTTATATATTTATGTTCTTTTCTATATTTGGCCCCAATAAACGAGGCTACGCGTTTTAATAAATTGACTTAGTTTTAATAAATTGACATCACCTGCATGCTCTATGTGTGTCTGTGGAGACTCTAAGTGTGTGTGTGTAAACTGTCAAATAGCAACTGGGTAAATGGATTGTCGCAAAGCTTTTGCAGCTGAGAAATTGCATGCAAATCGGCGCCGACATGAAAAAATGATCAAAATCCTTCAGAAATCAAACAGTGATTGCAATGCCTGACATGTCAGGGCACGACTCCCGCGCCCCTCACCTCACACCAGTAGCCTTCTTTTCTCCACCTGTATGGTTGTTGTAGTATAAGTAGTAGCTACCCCAACATATATTCAGCTGCTAGCATTTAGAGGCTCGCAGCTGGCGCCAACGTTTGCCAATTAAATGCGCCCGCCTTAGAAAATGTTGCTCGACCCGAAGACATGCATGCACAAAGGTGGCTAGAGAGACAGAGAGGGAGATAGGGAGTGAAAAGAAGAGAGCGCTTCAGTGAGTGTGAGAGAGGGGATGAGATGGTATAGTAAACGAAACGAAAGGCAAGAGACGATTGAAAAACTGAATGGGCTGTGTGTTTGTGTGTGTCTGTGTGGTGCAGTGTGTATTAGTGCGCACTCGCGCTGTCTCTCTGGCACCCACTGTCCCACTCTCCCACTCTCCCATTCTCTCGCTCTCGTTCTCGTTCTCGTGCTGGCTGCCGTTTGGGGCGGCCTGAAGGATCATCGACACAGAACTGACCTAATTTCACAAATTCAACATAGGCGCAGGGTGCTTCGGGCTGCCCAGTGCTTAGTGGGTCACTCCGCATTTGCTTGTGTGTGTACGAATGTCTGTGTGTGTGTGTGTGTATTGACTTGGGTTTGGGGGAAGGCACGGACCCAGACCCAGACCCAGTGGCAAACGCAGCTGCCACTGCAATAGGCCCAACTAGCAACAACAATAAATAAATTGCGACAGCCCTTGGGCACATATTGAATGCTGGCTGCTTGGCATTTTGACTTGTGAAAAGTTGCGGCACGTTAAAGCAAATGGCCGAAAGGACGTTTAGCTAAGAGAGCGTCCATTTCCACCTTCAATACCGAATTTGGTCAACAGGCATGATGTATATTTACTTCTTATCGCCTACATACATTTGTATTTATGTGTGTGTGCACACGACTCTTCAGAAGAGGCTTCAAGGGGGTCTCTTACGCTTTGGAGCTATCATTACCTAAGCACACCTCAGCACTGCAATGGAAGGTTGTTTTGCATTCAAGGACCTTTTCGCTGTGCGGCTGGCTGGATGAATTGACCTAAATATTTTCCTCTTCAGGGTTAAACTCGCTCGCTGTTATGAGTGTGTGTTTGTGAGTGTGTAAGTGTGAGTGTGTGTTGGTTTACCTGGGCTGGGCTGAGCTGAGCCTTTATTTATGTGTGTTTCGAAAAACCAATAAAATGCGAATTGAATTGATTTGCCGAGCGATGCTACCTTGAGACGAGGCGTTACACCAGCATGTCCTTAGCGTACTTTCTAATTGGATTCTATGTGGCAATTGTGTGACTCCTTTAGACATTAGCAATGCCAAATTCTTATCATTACGTGAGTGGTTTACAAATTGCATTGCATTTGCGAGAGTTTGCACAAAAGAAGAGTCCTTAGTTAAGCTAATTTCTAATCTGAGATTAAGACTAATCAATAAAACGACTTCAGTTAATTATATATTATATGCAAATTTAAGCAGAAGAAATGTTACACCTATATGATTTAGTAAGGATTTTAATAATGAATATACTATATGTAGGGCTAACCTTCACTAAAAACGGGATTGTTATCAACAATAGGCTTTCGCCTATCGGGAACATACCCAAACAGGAACCTGTAATTTTCGAGTATATGTAGGAATAGAAAATACGTTTCGCCCCACGCCGTGGCAGACCTTAGCAATATTTAAACACTATTTATAAGAAGAAATAGAAACATTAATTTTAATAATTGGTTAAGCATAAATCATTGTACTACTTGGCTCTGATGCAAGAATATTTTTACCAAAGAATAGTTGCAGATGGGTAATCTGCTTTCCGACAAATTTGAAAATCATGGAAATAGAATAATTTTGGTATCCTACGATATGTTCAATTAAATGATTTCAGCGTTCGCTGGCTGTACGATTCGCACGTCGTATTGGTGGAATTAAGTCACGTATTTTAAAATCATGCTTGCTGGTTACTTCATTAAATAGCGCCGACTGATTTGCGATATTCTTGACTCACGGCGTGTATGCGTAACGCGGCTACAGAGCACTGTTGGAATGCTATTGCTATTGCTGCTGATGCCGATGCGGCTGCTCTTTATGATGAAGTAATTTTTCTTCACTTTCCGATTGTATTTTAATTTAGATGCTACGTGCCCGTGGCACAGCACTCGATTGGTGCTAGTTGCTGGCCTGAGTCCTTCGGCCCCTTCAATTCAATTTAGGACCAAGTGACAGCAGTCACCGCAGGACGTGACGCAGCAGCAGCAACAGCAGCGATAAACATAACAATAACGCATTTTCTTGAAGTGTTATGCGCCCATCCATGGATATTTCACGCCCATTTCAATCGAAGCGAAATCTTGTCGAGCCACATTGTCGGATTTGTTCCACCCGATTATTTTATTAACTTTATGGCCCCAGAACTCAAACCAAAAATCAGCGAAGCGTCGCAAACAATGCAAAACCAAATCCCATTAGCGTGGCCTACGATATAAGTTCGCGCTAACTTTTGCGCTGACATGGCTCAGAAACGGAGACAAAGCTTGTAGTCCTATGAAATGACGAAGCCTGGAATACCCTTATATAGGCAGTCAGAAACATCTGTTATGTTGATGAATATCGATTCTCCACTTATTTCTTGTTCCATTGCTCAGTCTAAAATTTATATATAAATATGAATCATATAAACTCCCCATGACACTTTTATGTAGGGTATTTAAAGAGATGAGTCCCAGAACTTAGCACTTTCAATTAGGAAACCACCACGTTACACAATGCCTGCTAAAATTTGTATATCCTTAACGAAAGGGTATTGCAATCAGCAATCCTAAGGGCTTGGCTTGTCTTTAGCTGTTTGACATTTGCCTGCGGGTCAGAGTGCATCCATCCAGGAGCGAAGGTCGTGGTGATAAGCTGTAAATATCGATTGGAATTATCAGCTGCAGTCCATCAATATTTTCTGCGGCCATCCGCTTAGTGCCTACAAATACAAACTTCAAGCTAAGTTCGAGCAGCATATGCTGCCAATCGGAGAGTAAGAGGAAGAAGAGCTCACTAATTCGGACTGGACTCAATTTGATTGCGTTCACATTGAAACTTCGAGGCAAAGTTTTGAACGAAGACAAACTTTTGTGTAAGCGATATATCAAACCGAAGGCCAGCGCCAAAATAAATAGCTAAATATTAATAGCAACGGATATAACTTGAATATATCACAGACTGTTGCACTTGAAGTTGCAAAAATAGAATCGAGTAGAATAGAAGTGAAAGTGCTCGACTTGCAGATACCTTCATCAAAAGTTTATATTGATCCATTATAATACTGTATAGGATCCATCATAAATAATTTGATGTCTACAATTCGTATAGTCTTCGAGCAAAAGCAAGCCAGCTCAGTAATTACCTTAAATGTAGGTAGAAAACAGATTACTGAAAAGAAACATAACATATACATATATAGAATTATCATGATACGCCTTGTTGCATGAATTACAGGGTATCAGAGTTGAGAAAAGTAACCAAAATCTATTTAAGTTGCTGTCCAGAGCTGTCAACTGTCCAACTGTGCTCATGTCTTTTGAGTGGTCGTCTGGAGTGTGTTGACTTGGTCAAAACGCACACAAAGCGCACAGAAATAATAATAATATTTATATTTTTATGTGCCAAATCACATTAAATTTTGCGCTTTATTATTGGCCCGACTCGGCGGTGCACGGCGCGTATGCATAATATACCGAAACGAGATAAGACAGGCGAACGAGACAGGAAATTAGACAGAAGCCACATATGAGCATATATTTGCGCAGCATGCCTCTGACCCCTGACTGTGTGGGTGGCTGGGTTCAGAGAGGGGTCAGCGGTGGGGCTGAGGCTGGTGCATTGAACTCCCGCACTGAGTTAATGATGCGGTTGTTCTTGTGGTTATTAGCACCTTTTAATTGCCATTCGATATGTCATGCCGCAAACACGTTTGGCACTGTCATCAACCTTGATGACATGTGCCACAGGGCACATTCCTTGCCACGCCCTTAGCCCTTCGCCCCTCGCCCCTCGCCAACCCTCTACTCCTTCAGTCCTCCGTGTGTGCGTGTGTATTTTAGAGCCTTTTGTGTCTGACTAAGTTATTTGCTGTTGGCATCTCAAGTCATAACTCAACAGCCAAAGGCAGAGCCACTAGACACTGAAAGAAAGAGTCTAGTATAAAGTATTGATTGGCTTTGGATAACTTTTCATTTGTTGTGGGAGTGAGATGGTGAAGAATATTTTAGTCCATATCCAGATTTTAGATTTTTTATTTTGAAATCCCCAATTTAAGTGAACTGCTCCTCTTTTCTTTTCTTTTCTTTTCTTTTCCGAGTGTATTTTCTTTAACTGTCAATGTATATGTGTGCGTATTTATAGACAGTGCGAATCATGTCTTCCATCTTTCATCAAATAGAATAAAGGGAATACAAATTAACTTGGCCAGCAGCCCTCAGCTGCGTGCTTTTGGCATCGTTGGCAAACAACGCCTCATGCTGGCTTCTTGGCAATCTGAGACTTGTCACCAAATTATGAATGATATGCAGAACATAAATCTCAGTCAGCAAACAACGATGTCGGCGACGTGGACGACCGACTAGAAAGAAAAAAAACATGAACATAATGCATTGAACGCTAACCAGGACCGCAAACAGGACTCCGCCTATGACCACAGCCACCACGACCGCGACTAGGACAACAACAGGAGTACAGACACAGACATGACCGAAAGTTACTCAGCATAATTTTGATGCTGGCCCTGGATGTTAAGCTGAGTATATTCGCTTTGAACCATATTTTGTTCAATTCAAAAGGTGTTCGCTCGTAAAAAATTATTTCCTCGTGCTCTTAGTTTGTAAGCGCGTATTCAGCAGTTGGCTATACTCAAGTTAACGGCTATTGCAAAGTTGAGGCTCAATGAAAAACGCTCCTCTAACTATTTATATTTTCTCTTGCAGCTTGGATGCTGGGCTGGCTGATGTGTAAGTTTGTGCCCTACATACAGGGTGTCTCGGTCGCGGCTTCGGTTTACAGCTTAATTGCCGTGTCGCTAGACAGGTAAGTGAGCCAACAAAGAAATGACAACTCTTTAAATTTACGTGGCTATGAACCTTTATTGTGGTATTGGAATGTGCTGGGAGATGGGTCGGGATGGGTTAGGGGTTAGGAGCGGGTATCGGAAATCGGGTAGGCTCTCTAATGATGCACCACAACAGCGGGAGCAGCATGATGCACTGGCACTAGGGGCACAATGGGCTTCACGGCATGCACAGCGACCACAGGCTTGGCGACGACTGGATGCACCACCCTTACAGGGGCGGGATGATGCACAACGTGCCTGTTGGATAAGTGTGTGGGCGTTTTAAAAGATTAATGTAATATTCAAGTCAAGTGCTCACTATCTGATTACTTACGAGTGCACCGAGTGGGCGCCGTGATGAATGATTGGTGAGTGCACAACTGCGGGAGCCGCAGCGACCACTGGTGTGTGCACCACCGGAGCCACGGCGACTACTCCCGGATGGGCATAGGCCTGGACAGCGGCGCAAGCGACGAGCACGAACAGCTGCAAAAGAGAGATACGCTGTCAGCTAATGGATCAGCTCCACCATCAGACCTAGCTCCACTTCAATATACTCACAACTTTGAACATTTTGAATGTGACTATGCTGTTGTGTTTCAGGTGGATTTGTTAAGCTGAGCAAATGATTTGCAACTGTTGTCAATCGGAGACTCGAGTGCTGCTTTTATAGCAGCCAGAGAATACTGACTGCAATTGCAAAAGTGAACGCCGACTCAAGCTCAATGCAAGCCGGCTAGGAAAACTGGTCACAGCCAGAGTCGGAGGTTGAGACTAACTCGGAGGCTGTCTCAAGATCAAGTTCAGAGCTTGCCTTGCCCATATTTGGAATTAATCAAACATTTTTTTTATCTATGTAGAATTTTTGCTGAATTTTATAGCGTTTGCCTTGGGCTGCATTTGATACGTTCTCTCCGTCAAATGTTCGCCTTGTGTTTCCTGCTGCACTAAAGCAAACTTGGTCTGCAAAAGGTCACCTAGTACATACCCTGTAGTCAGCTTAGGACAAAATTAGCCTAGATTTTGGAACAGTTGAATCTTCACTCAAGAGATTCGACTATTCTTTGAACTCAGCTTTACATTGCTTTTGAATCAGCATTCCCCTATATTGAGTTTTGTCTGTCAATTTTATAATTCCTATCAGTTTTCTAACTTATCATTCCATGGTGTCTAAGGAAAAGTACTTAAGTTACTTAGCCTTACTATGCAGACTTGTCAATTTCTGCTAACATAATCGATAGTTATAGATATTGATGAAAGTTATGGAGGAATAAATCAAACTGGGCTGTCATTCAATTATCAATGCAGCTTCCCATACTGTCCATTGGTGCCCCTAAACTTCGCTAGCAGCGTTACTCAAGGAGTGTTGCGTATAAAAAAGATACAACAGATATCTTGACAGCTTAAATCTATGCGCATAAAGTCAGATATGCTGTGGCCAGTTGATTTATCAAGTGGCAGTAAAACGTTTTGACAACGTTTTGACGTGTGGCACTGCCCGTGCCACTGGATAACAGCATAGCAGGACAGCAGCTGAGCTGTGGGGCACTCCAGCAGGATAAAGACAGAGGCGCCGCATTTATGTGCAGCTTTCATTTATATCAATTTCTCAGCGACAGCTGCCTCAGGCACAGCAGCAGAGGCGGCGTCTGCTGCTGTTGTCATTATTCAGCGGAATAAGAGCGAGAGGAGCAGAAGAAGAACAGCAGGACACTATATCATTTGATCGTTTGGTTGCCCGCACGTATTGCAGCGCAAGCCCATGCTTCATGTCAATCTCGTTCTGAGTTGTTTTGTATTTCTTTGTATTTTACGAGCGCTCGTAAAACGATTCGAAATTTAAGATTTATTATCTGTAACATGAAACTTAAATCGGCACGCAATGTCCTGGACGCAAGCGTACGCACATCCTTGCTTATCACTTGCTTAGCCAATGCTATTTAATTAGGGCTCTTAGTTTTATAGATATGCATCGTCAGCCTCTCAGGCTCCCATCCGCTCATAACATAAATATTATCACATGGATAAGCCAACGTGTGTGCGTCTGTGGGTTCGAGTTTTATGCCAACGACTGTGCGGCTTTTGTGTTTGCCGGAATTTTCATGAGAGTTGCCCTAAAATGTGAGCAGCAGAAAAAGTATTTCTCATTCATCTGTCTTGTCTACTTTTGCTCTAATACCCTGTAATGGGAAATGGGTACACTGATATTACCATTGAGAATCAAGTATGTAAAGAAAACGGCCATAACGATATCAATCTGGATTCAATTTGAATTCATGTGAAAAGAAACAGAAAGAGAGAGAGAGAGAGAGAGAGAGAGAGAGAGAGATTGGAATGAAGAAGGTAATCACTAAGCTACAGGGTAGCTGTAGTCGGGTAACCTCCTGTTATACCATTCAAGATTCTTGTCACTAGGGGAAAAAGTCATAAAAGTACAAAACTTCGAGCTGTGATTGTGTGTGTGTGTATGCCAGTGTATGCCAATGTGTGTGCCAATTATTAAATTTGTTCTTTCTTTATGGAAATAACTTGCTGTGCGCATAATATTGTGAAAACTTTTGTTCAGTCGGGGCAGCCTGGGAGCACGAGAAATGTTGTCTTCCGTTTAGTCATAACTCAGAATATAATCGGTTATCCCGGTCACAGATCGGTCAGGAGACCCCATGTTTGGCCAGCACGTGAAACTTAATTAGACTGGCAACCAAATCCCGCAGACAAATTATGTTAATGCAATCGCTATATCTAAATATATATCTAGCTCCCTTTATATATATATATATATATATATATATATATATATATATATATATATATATATATATATATATATATATATATATATATATATATATATATATATATATATATATATATATATATATATATATATATATATATATATATATATATATATATATATATATATATATATATATATATGGGTCTATAAATAAACATTATGACAATTTGATATTGGCTTTGAAAAGTTGTGGCTGGGCCCTAATGGAATTACCGTTGTGTTCGTTATCAGCAAAACGCTTGCCCGCCCAGACGACAACAAAGTGGCCAAAAAAACATACAATGGGTGCTAGAGAACAGAGCAAGGGACAGAGGTAGAGGATGGCTGGAGAGATTGGTAGAGGTTGAGCAATTGTGGCTGGAGTCGTGGCTAGCCCCATAATTATTATACCCATTGCGAATGTTTCGAAAAGGGTGTACTGTTTTCTGCAAGTGTATGGAACAGAAAAAAATGTGTATCCTTATAAATAGGATATCTTCCTGTTATTTACCCATTATATCGATGTGTATTAATATTTAGAATTAGTTTTTGAAACATAACAGGAGGACTACAAAGTACAAGTCAGTATAGGAAATATAAATGAAATGAAAGTATTGCTGGATATTGTGAGTCCTCACTTCATATTTATCACAAAATATCTACCATCATCGATATACGTATTTGGATACTAGGGCATACAAAGGGTATCTTGGCTAAAGTATAGACGTATATAGACTTGGAATCAGTGCACATCTAGATACCTTGTAGTCAAGCACTCTCTATTTTGTGAATGACGCCGACTGCAACGAGTGCGGTCTTGTGGCTGGTCTATTGAATAGGATGCCATAATAAGTGGTTAGCACTAAGCCGAATGAAAACTGCCAAAAAACTGCCCCTGCTGCCGCTCCGCACCCCGCTTTAGTAACTGCTGCTCTTATTCAAATTACGCTTGATTATGGCAGGCCAAGTAAAAAATGGGGGCAGCTCCAGCTGAGCGAGGGGAGGCGCACGTGTTGCGACGGGAGTTCAATAGACGGAGCCGTCGAGATTGGAAAGCCGAGCAGTCAGCAGAAAAAGGCTTAAGGATGCACAGTCTCTGGTCTCAGTCAAGGCATCCTGCGTGTGCGAATTAATCAGGCTAAGATATTTGCATGTCGTCATCGTCATCCCGATTGCCATTAGCCTTGACGAGGTGCCGATTTGAGTGGGAATGGCATAGCAACGGCATTGCAATGGCGTTGGGGATGGAGTGGGCGTCGCAGCAGCAGCTGTTGAAAAATTCTTTCTTGCAGGTTCATTGCCATTTGGTGGCCATTGAAGCAGATGACAAAGCGACGAGCACGCATCATGATAATCGGCATTTGGGGCATCGCATTGGTAACCACCATACCGTGGCTGCTGTTCTTCGATCTAGTGCCTGCCGAGGAGGTCTTCTCGGATGCACTCGTCTCCAGCTATACGCAGCCGCAGTATTTATGCCAAGAGGTGTGGCCACCGGGCACCGATGGCAATTTGTATTTTCTGCTGGCTAACTTGGTGGCCTGCTATCTGCTACCCATGTCCTTGATAACATTGTGCTATGTGCTCATTTGGATCAAGGTCTCCACGCGCAGCATACCTGGCGAACTTTCCAAGGACGCTCAGCTGGACCGCATGCAGCAGAAGAGCAAGGTGAAGGTCATCAAAATGTTGGTGGCCGTTGTCATATTATTTGTGTTATCCTGGCTGCCGCTCTACGTGATTTTCGCGCGTATCAAATTTGGCTCGGATATATCGCAGGAGGAGTTCGAGATATTGAAGAAGGTAATGCCGCTTGCTCAATGGCTAGGATCCTCCAACAGCTGCATAAATCCCATACTCTACTCCGTGAACAAAAAGTATCGACGGGGTTTTGCGGCGATCATCAAGTCTCGCAGCTGCTGCGGAAGACTCAGGTGGGTTCATAAGTGGGATTCACCTAGATCGCAACAGTGGACTCATTCATTCTTTCCTTCTCTTTTCCTCACACTTAGATACTATGACAATGTGGCCATAGCCTCGTCCACTACGAGCACTCGCAAGTCCTCGCATTACCATCCACATGGCTCACGCAAGAGTCCCAGCAGTCCGGGCTTGAGGAAGACCAATGCCGTGTCATACATTTATGAGCACAACTCGCTGCGCCGCCATAACCTGATGATGAAGCAGGACAGCAATTTGTCACAGCAGATGCTGCTCAAGCAGGACTCGCATGGCTCTCGACAGTTTCTCATCAAGCAGGAGAGCTCCTGTAGCGATGCCTCCGGTAATCGGCGTCTACTCTGCCAGCAGGACAGCAATGGTAGCAAGATCTCGCTCTCCAAGCAGGACTCAATTGTTTCGTACATGGAGGCGCGTCGCGCTCAGGAACGTTCTGTGGACTCCACACTGACTCAACAGGACACAATTTCCGTTGATTCCCGTCGATGTGGCATAGGTGGCATCACTGGCATCGGCGGCATCGGAGGAATCGGTGGCCTCGCTGGCACAGCGGCGTCATCTTCCCTGCTCGATAAGCGACAGAAATTCGTCAAACAGGATTCGGTGATTAGCTTTGTGGACCAACGACCAGAGCCGCGCCGTCATCAGTTGGTCAAACAAGACTCGGTTATCTCGTTCGCCGACCAGCGACGTGGCCTGCTCCACAAGCAGGACTCTCTTATGACCAATCGATCGGGAGATGCACCCACACATCATGTCTCCATACTCAAGAAGACCGACTCGCAGCTTAGCTATGGCACCTGCTCGCCCCGACGCAATGTGGAGCTCTATGAGTAGTAAACAGCGAAATAAACAACTACACACCCACTCACACATAACTCACACCTACACATACTCATAAATATATATTTTATAAGCTATCAACACTAAAAATTAGAAAGCGGAGAGTAGATGGCGAAGCAGTCGATGGAACGGAGAGTGAGCGAGGGAGCAGGAAGAGGGACTGTGATAGAAGTCGAAGCCGTGAACTGAGGCCAAGGGCATGAGTTGGACCAATTCGTTAACAGAATGAGCGGGGATAGCTAAACATAAATATATCGTAAATAAGCTGAGAAAGCGCAGATATTTTAGATTACACAAAGTTTGGATACCCTTGCAGAAATGAAGAGATATGTAATCATTTAAATGCAGAAATGGTTTCGCATTATTATAGCAAAATGGAAAAAGAATTCACTATCAATAGATTGTTTTCATCGGATGTAATATAGATACAATGTACTCACGCGATGTGCAAATCAGAGAATCAAGCAGAAATCTTTTAGCGAGCAATTGTTCCTATGACAGTTCTGTTTATATAAATATGTATACAGATGATAAGAGATACATGATATGACCCTCTGCAAGGGTATACTACACAACCGGGCGGGCTCCCTTAGTCAGGCAAAAATACCAAACAGAAAGTGCAAAAGTTAGAAAATGAGGAAGCGAAAGAGTCATACGCAATGCACCTAAACTAAAATAGTTATTAGATGTTTTATACGTGTTCCAATAGTTCTATATACATAAACACACTCACATCAGTACAATAGAACATATATAATTAACATATGTATATGTGCATCAAAAACTACTCTTGAATATGCCGTAGAGTATAAGGGCACGCAGTTTTTAAGATTGTTTATACTCGTCATCTTTGCTATTTATATCGAAATGCTGCTTGGCTTAAGAACTAAGACACCACAATGTACTTGAGTGTTGAGGGGGTAGGCAATTTTTTACTAGCAGTCGTTGGGGGAGTTCTACTCAAACGTTTATTTGGGTAAACATATTTTCTACGAAAAGTGAAGAGTGAAAAATAAAACAAACAAACAGGCAAGTGTCCAAGTATCAATGAACAAATAAAACAAATTTGAGAAACACCGAGGTCTAAAGTAACGTACCTACTAAATTTTTGTATGAACAATTCTTACAATTTATATATTTACATGCATCTATATATATGAAATATATATATTTGTATTGATTTTGGAATAAGCAATATATATGCAATACACACACGCACACACAGACACACATATATAGAAACACATATATGTACACATACAGATGCATCTACCAAACAACAATAATCCATTTTATTAGAGTTTTACACAGAAACAGAACATGAATAGAATTGCGATCAAAGATATGGGGGTAAGCAGTGGAAAGCGCACAAAGCAGCAACAGTCGACCATTGGAAATGTTTACGTGGCAGTTAATATACATACATATTATAATAATATGCTACTATTTAATTTGAATTTTATTCGGTTTAGATAAGTATACTTACATACTTAAGTCAAGTAGAGGGGAGGCAGTCGGTAGATGCTGTCTGAACGGAAATTCGCACTTAGCGTATCACAAATAAAAACAATAATCGAATATCAAATATCGAAACAAAACTCGCTAAGCTCTAAATATCAAATATAGGTCGATAACGGTAACTAAAGCTGTCCGAACGAGAATTCGCACTAAACGTATCACACACAAATACAATAATCGAATATCGAATATCGAAATATAGTTCGTTGAGTTCTAAACACCAATCCGATAACGAATACGATCACTAAAACAATTTTAAACAATGACTAACTAATAAGCTATACAATATAACTATGGAGCTACAAAGATACATATATATCTATATATTTAAATATATATATTGATACATACATTTACATAACGAAAACTATGCAATTTTATTGTTAGCCAAAATTTTATAAATGTCAAGTAATAACTGTAAACAAAACATTTATACATATACAGAAGAGAAATATGTGAAAAGTATATACTACAATATATATAATATATATGTATAATATATATATATATATATATATATATATATATATATATATATATATATATATAAATACATATATATATAATATATATTATAATATATATTCTTATCAAGTTAAAGAGTAAATATATAGCGCTGTTCCCGTAGCACGCTTTTGACAAAATCTATTTTAATCCAGCATTTGGTTTAAACAATAAGCATACAGCTTCAAGTTTTAGTATGCCAAAGATACTACAACTATAAATGCAAAACTACATAAAGCCAGCTCGTTCCAATGCTATGGATAAAAAGAAACCCTGAAACGCCATCAAGCGAGGATATACATTCATGCATATATTCCAAATCTTAAACCAATATAAAATATAAGTACTTTGTGTACGAGCATAACAGATAAGATAAAATATTTCCCCAGCGCAGCAACAAATACATAGATAAATATCCATAATAATAATATATTTTATATATGTTATATATATAAATTATATACAAAAATGTCGTTATTATTATTATCACGATTACACTATACAACTGGTTAAGGATCATTTGTCTTATATTATTAAATTTATTAGTTTTCAAATATTAATTAAATATATTAAATTTTATTAAATTTATATTATTTTTTCACTTTATTTTAATATTTAATTAATAAAAAATCCTTAGAACTGTTTAAGCAGCTATTAAAAAACAGTTGATCATTAAAATTGATTTAAATTAACGGTAGACGAAAACAATCTAAAAAAAAAAAAAATAAATAAGCAAACAAACAAAATAAGCTGATAGAAAACAAATACCCATTCCGCTCCAAAAATTAAACAAATTTGACTTCTTTTTTAAAAGTTATCAAAATATTACGAATCGAATTGCAAAATGTTCGTTGCATGGTGTACTCCAGCGTTTCATCATAAAATCGGCATTAATATATAAGTTGTATGCATTAACAGTTATAAATGAAGTTTATGTTTAAAAATTACAATAAATTGATATATTAGAAGAATGAAAATGGTTTAATGACATAAATTCCCGTGAGATTTTGTTTAATACTATTGTATGACAAAAATATATACAAACAAATAAAACAAGAATCGATATGTTACCAAGCTATACAATAACCATATATTCACATTATATATTTATATATATAAATATATATATATACTAATATCAATATATATGTTTACGTATATAAACTACAAATAACACCAAAGATTCACGTATATTAGCAGAAATAAATGTAATATATATTAATATATTAAAACAAAAAAGAAAAATGATATAGTTTTATTTTTTCTATAGTACTGTTGTTGTTCTGCAAGTGTATGAGCAGCTGTTTAAAATTCTTGGAGACTCTAAGTAGTACTATCGTTATCGGCTTTATGTAAGCGTTTATTTTTGTAAAAATATATAATTGCTATCAGTGTGTTGTAAGTTAGTTATATTTGAATATCCGAATTTGATTCAATGAAAAATGAACCGCTGGATAAATCGTGTCGCTGTTGTTACCGGCGCCAGTTCGGGTATTGGTGCTGCATGTTCCAAGGATCTCGTGGCAAAGGGCATGGTTGTTGTAGGCTTGGCACGTCGTTTAGATAAACTTCAACAGCTGAAGGCAGACCTTCCCACTGAGCAGTCAGCTCGTTTTTATGGCCACCAGTGTGACGTGAGGGTAGAGCAACAGGTAATCGACTCCTTTGCCTGGATAGACGAAGCCCTGGGAGGTGCGGATGTGTTGGTGAATAACGCAGGCATTATACGTCGTGCATGCATCACAGACGAGGGCAATGGGGAAGATCTGCGAGATATTTTAAATACAAATGTATTGGGCGTTAGTTGGTGCACACGACAAGCCTTCAACTCCATGAACCGTCGCAAAATAAACGATGGGCACGTGATTATCATCAATAGTATAGCTGGTCACGAAGTACCGAAAGCTCCAGGCTTTAGCTTAAACATGTATGCACCATCTAAACATGCTATCACTGCACTCACCGAAGTGCTTCGCCAGGAATTTCGGAACAAAGGCACCATGACTAAGATTACGGTGAGTACTGTACTGATTATTTGGAAATACAATGTGACCTAAATTTTTACCTGCAGAGCATAAGTCCTGGTGTTGTCGATACTGAAATCTTTGACTCAAACTCTCCCGAGGTGGTGGCCAAAATGCCCATGTTACTTCCCGAGAATGTGGCCGATGCTGTCAGCTACTGTATTCAGACGCCACCCAATGTGCAGATCCATGAGCTAATTATCAAGCCCATAGGAGAACAATTCTAAGCCGATGCTTTTAATCATTTGAAATTAAAAAACCGATTATTTATATATAATTTTTAATTATCTATACAGATATATCGATATGTGCACACATCGAAAGCAATCTTTAAAAATTCGTAGTCGATTGCACTACTATCATCGATATCATCTGCCAGCAGTCGTAGTTCGTGTCGGGAATTGTTTTTATTTTATATTAATTTGCAAAGTTTGATAAGTTAATTGTTTAATTGGCCACTGTTTATTATATATTGCAATAAAAGAGAGAATTTTTCGCTGGGGTACTCATAACCGCATCCGTTGCCCTGTGCTAACGAAAGCTAATTAAATTACACAAAGACGACATCTTCTCTGTTTGTCTGTCCGTCTGTCTGTCTACGTCATTGCTATTTTCGTACAAACACTACTATCTACATACATACATATATTATGGAACGCCAACAACAACAAGTAGCGCCAGTGGCACAAGAGCAACTAGACATCGAGGACAGCATGAAGCATTGCTTTGAGAACCTTATTGTCATCGATGTAGGCGCAAATTTGACCAACAAGAAGTATAGCCGTGATCTGGATTCCGTTGTTCAAAGAGCCAGAGACGCAGGTTCGTTTATAAAAATTGTGACAACTTAAATAATAAGACATGATTGGGCGCGGCAAATGGTCATCGAGAGCGCACACATACGCATTGAAGAAGGTCAATCGGATGACAGGCGATAAGCGTGCAACATGTGTGAATGATTATTGGATGTGCGTGCATGTATGCGTTTGCGTGAATGCCTATGTATTTGAGAATGTTCGTATGCGAGTGCACCAAATACAGTGAAAGCTCTGCTTACTAACCGCTGTTTAAATCAAATAATAATCGAATGTGCAGGCATACTTATCTTTTGATTGCATATCTGCATATTTCAAAATCCATTTGCATCATTAGATTTTATATACGTGATGCATAATTATTTAACTATATGTTTTATGTATAACTATAAATATATGTAAATATGGAACATTCATTCATAACCATATATGTATGTATGTATAATATTTACATTATATATTGCAGGTGTTCAGAAGCTAATGGTACACGGCACTTCGGTCAAATCGAGTAAGGAAGCGTTGCGTCTATCGCGTATTTACCCCGACATTATCTATTCGACTGCTGGCATACATCCGCACGACTCAAAGTCGATTGTGGAGGAGCCGTCCACATGGTTCGACTTTGAGCATATTGCACAGGCACAGGAGTGCGTGGCGATTGGTCCATGTGGCTTGGACTATCAGCGCGATTTCTCCGAGCCAGATGTGCAAAAACAGATTTTTGCCAAGCAACTGCACTTGGCAATTCATCTAAAGAAACCTCTGCTGATACACGAGCGATCGGCTCAGCATGATGTACTCGAAATACTCGACAAGTAAGATCAAATATCAAATCAAATATCTATTATAATAATATGTATATATGTTAAAATATGTGTTGATACTCATTGTTGCTCATTGCAGATTCGAGAATCTACCGCCAGTTATCATCAGAGGCTTCATGGGCACCGCTGAGGAGGCACTCAAGTATCTAGATCGCAGATTCTATATCAGCTTAACTGGGTACTTGTGCAAGGATAAATCTGATACAGGTGTCCGCCGCTTGCTCGATAATGGAACGTTGCCATTGGACAGGCTGCTGGTGGAAACCGATGCTCCATTTATGTATCCCAATACTCGAGCGTCAAAGCTACCGCAGCATGTGAAAAGTGGCATTACAGAACGCTCGTTGTTGTATTTACACAGGTGGGACTCTTTTTTAATAAGAAATTAAACTTATATTTATGTATACATTTTAGATATTGCACCTTTCAACGCAACGAGCCCTGCAGCTTGCCAGCAATTGTGGAAATGATAGCTGCTTTTATGAAGAAAACACCGGACGAGGTCGCCTTGGCCACTGCCTTTAATGCCTTAAAGCTCTTTGGCTTGTCCTAAGTATGGTGCAAGCGGCTTAATATATACATAATTTCTCGAGCCTGAGATTCACACGAAAGACTCACACCATGTGCCTTAAATTCTAACCGAATTCAGGATGTGCTAAACCCTGAGAACACTTACATACGCAAGCGAACTCCACACTCAAACTCACATAACTACGACGCATTCGCATGCGACTTGCAAGAAATACTTCATAACTCTCCCTCCTATATATTTTATATTATAACTGCGAATTTTTGTTTACGTGAAAATTTTTTAGCTTTAAGTTGCTTGGTAAGCAATGACTCTGTTTACAACCGATTTTCGGTGCCAAGGTGGTGCCAAGTGAAGCAGAGGTATTGTCAGATACGCAAACTCAATTTGCACCTGTTTTCCTCTGTTTCACACCATACGAAGCGTGCGCTTCGTGACTGTTAAAATGCTGCAGCTCTTAGTTATTTTCATTGTGTTTTTTCATAAGATATTTTGTCTATATTCTTAAGATACATTATTTAGTTAGGGTTCCTGTTTTGTATACCAACCTTGTAGGTGTTTCATTTAGTTTTATAATACTTTTGTAAATATTTATTTTGTTGTTCGTTGTGAAGATGATGATGATGATTATTATGGTAAACGTGATGTGATCATTTTATGAGCTAAATATTTATATAATATTCACATTTAGTTAGTGCTATGAGTATACCTACACAATATATATATGTAAGAAAAACTATATTTTGTTAAACTTACATACATTTATCAACAAACATACAATATGTGATGCTCTGAAAATCGCTTTAAGCCCCTTCTTCGCTCACTCACACACACACTTTTTTCCATTTGAATAAAAATAAAGCGAATTTAAATGAATTACAAGACAGCAGTTTTTGGTGTATGTTGACAATAGAATACCCTTTCATGCAATATATTTCAGTGCTTATATATAAATTTATATTTTATATATATATATAAAAACCATGCCTTTCTATTTTATATAAAAACATACTTTCTATTTTCTACGGCAGCTATTTAATATAGTAATTCGATTTTGATGAGAATTTATATTTCACATATTTGGAAATACCAGGCTTTCCAATGATAATAATTAATACAATTCGACCGGCTCGACTTATGTTTGTGATTTCAGCTGTTTGCAAAGAAACAGATAGATGTATAGATATAATTTGACTATGCCTGTGGAGGTATCTCCCATGCGCCACACATTTCATGCTATAGCTAAAATATATCCTCATTCAGTAGGGTATAACAAATCTGAGGTTCCAACAAATATATTTTTGGTTTGATTGCAGCAATATTTTTGCTTTTAAAAGCGTTGAATGTTTTTCAAGTCTTCAAACTGCTTCAGTCTATGCAAATTATCCCACCATTGTTTAAGCCGATGACGCAGTATCAAGGCGAACCAAGGTGTCAATGGAGCACTGAACTTGGCTATCGCCTCGTCGATCTCTTCTCGTTTTAGGTAGCGCACCTCACTGACCTCGTTGGCATTGGGCTTCAAAGTTACATCCTTTTGAAGGAAAAGTATATAATCAATCTCATGCTCGCCCCAGACGCCGTCCCCCGTGTTTGCATAGTGAATGCGCGTTAAGTAGTTAAAGTTATCTGGTTCAACCTCATTCGTGGGTATGCCCAACTCGTAGTTCAAGCGTCGTTGTGCCGCCAAACGTATGCCCAGAGCATTCGACTCTTGTCTCTCTTGCTCAATGTCATATAACGGATGGCTACAACAAGCATTCGTATATGTGTCTGGGAATGTTATCTGAAATGGGCTGGTCATTAATATTAATGAGATTTAATCTAGATTTCGAAATCCTTACTTTGTGCACGGAGCGCCTTTGTACGAGCATCTCGCCCTTGGAGTTAAATAGAAATACACTGAAAGCGCGATGCAGCTTAACATCGCCCGTACCAGGGTGCACGCGATGGCAGTCGGCCTTGGTAGCAGCACCGATGGGCTTGTCTTGCTCGTCCACTAGGATGCATTGCTCTTTTAAGGCGTGCGCCTGGAGAGGATCATGTATTTCGATATTCGCATGCTTCTGTTGGCTCAATGATATGGTGCTGCATTTACGCAGCAACTGAGTACGTGACCAAAGGTTAAAGCGCGACGTCAACATTATTTGGTAATTGAGGTGTTAATGACTAGCTTCAAGTTCGGCCCTAAACAAATATGTATAAAAAGTGAAAACGTAGTAATGGTATTAAATCATTGGTGTTGCCAACTGACGTGTATATGCTTATGTTAGACAGCACTGGTCACGTTCAACAGCTGTTCGCCAGCTGCTCCAGCCCTCGCAACAGTGATACACATTTACTCATAATCATATATTCGCTGCGTCCATAGCTGAAAATTGTAAATAGCAGTGTAGTTACTTAAGTAATTACCTATACACATACTCCAAAATGGTAAGTTTAATATTTATAATCAATCTGAGTATGAATATTCATTCGTCTAATATGTGCGCAGATCCGATTTATACTCATACAAAATCGTGCAGGCAAAACTCGCCTGGCCAAGTGGTATATGAACTTTGATGACGACGAAAAACAAAAATTGATCGAAGAGGTGCACGCTGTGGTCACAGTTCGAGATGCTAAGCACACTAATTTTGTAGAGGTAATAGCAATATATTTTAAATAGATACACCTACAATTCTACTGACTAACGTACTGTGCATCTTTTGCAGTTTCGTAATTTCAAAATTGTGTATAGACGCTATGCAGGTCTCTACTTTTGCATTTGCGTGGACGTTAACGACAATAATCTCTGCTATCTGGAGGCCATACATAACTTTGTAGAGGTGCTGAACGAGTATTTCCATAATGTGTGCGAGTTGGATCTCGTATTTAATTTTTACAAGGTGTATAGTGTCGTTGATGAGATGTTTTTGGCTGGGGAGATACGCGAGACCTCACAGACAAAAGTGCTCAAACAGCTGCTAACATTAAACTCATTGGAATAGACAGATTTCCACGCACTAAAATGATGCATTCCCCATTGCCCGCTTATCGAATCTTCACATAAAATAATATAATATTGTAATACTATTTATCTACATGTGTTCTATATATGCAAGCAAAACAACTCTCAAATGTTAAATAATTTGTGTTTAGAGTCCAATGATTTATAAGAGATTATATGCAGATGCAAGTATTAAAGAATATTCCAATCAGCATTACTGATAGGGGAGTACATATACATACATTAATATACATAAACACATACAAACGGACGTACAGATATTTCTGTATGTATATTTGTTGGTGGTTACCGCCCACAAAGGAGATTTCAGATAGCACTGGCTGATGCAGCCCTGGTTATTACGTTACTCAACACTTTATTGGCACAACTGACGACACTCTGCCACACTAATGCCACTTCGTCATTTTTTCAGTCGCCATTGTTCTCGTTCTCGGCTGTCGAATTTGTTGGAAATTATCGAATTTCCTTTAAATTCGTTGCAATAAATACAAATAGAAGTTAGAAAAATAAACAATTTTGGAGTATAGAGTGCACAGTGCGTGTTATATCACAACAAAGGCCGCCAATCGATATAAGATACATCCGTCAGACTCGCCAGTTTTAACCGAGCAGCTCAAACGAAATTGAATATTTCGTTCGTGGCAAGAAATAGTAAATCTTTAACAAGAAAACAACCCGAAACTAAAAACTATGTCATCAATGAATCCAGAATAGTAAGTTAATTGCGCGTAATTGAGATGTATTGATATGTACAATGAAAAACCTTGTACTCATCCGCGTTCCATAAGCAGCACTGGTCACCTTTTTTTTTTATTCTTTTGTCGTTTCTGCGACGTCATTTTTGCGACGTCCACGACGACTCTTTGGTAGTTGCCGCGGCCCCACACCCTCTAAACGAGTAATTTGACTGAATATTAATGGCATTGACTAAAAACAACATACGATTTTGAATTGGGATAGAAACTATATATGTAATACAAACAAATATAGCATACATATTTGTAGACAGTAGTGTTTTAAATAATTGTGACACAAGTGAAGAAAATCAAGCTTTCTGATTGCGTTTTTAGTTGTTGTTTCGAGTGGCTGCGAATGTTGCTGACAGCCAGCTAGCTAGCCAGCCAACCCGCAAGCCCTTGCCTTTGTCTCTGTCTCCCGCTACTGCTGTCGTTGCCTCTATGTCAGCTTTGGCTGCGCTGCTGATTTGTGGGGCGGATGAGTCACCTGCCCAGCGTCTCCAACCCCCTCCTTGTGTACACATTGTTGTTGTTTGACTGCTTTACGCTGCGCCGTTGTTGTGTTGTTTTTATTTTTTTTTCTGTAGCTGCTGTTGCTGCTGCTGCTACGTAATCAATTTCCCATCTATGTTGAGTGTTTTATGTTTTCGTTCATTGTAATTGAACTTGAAATTCTCTGATTCGTTCACACGTAATTGAGAAAGATTCCTTTATTTGTTTTATTATTCATAATTCAAACTTTGTCCTTACAACTTCAAAATTGAATTTGTACCACAGCTCAATGGGTTTCTCTTTTTATATTAGCGTAAATCTTATTTTAAACTTGACAAACAAGTTTTAAAATTTTAGGAACTCTATATACATTTGAATGGAAATCGATTTGTGTCTTAATATAATTCTAGTAAGACTGATAAAATGCTTCTTTATTTCCTATTTTGTTTATTTATCTATAAAATGTATGAAAATTAAATAAGTTGTATTTGTCCCAGAGCAATGCCACAAATAAAAACAAGACCACAAAATTCACTTTCGCTCTACAGAACTTTCACTGTAGGTGCAGCTGCATTCGTGGTGAAGCGTGAGAGTAACATTTATAGATATTGCCAAACAATGAATATTAGCAGGTTGTACGCGATAAGATAAGCAATTATAATAGAGCTATTGAGCTAAGCGATATGATGTTGAAATATATACCTTTATTAAAACGCACATTTTTGCTTTTACAGCGACTATCTTTTCAAACTGCTGTTGATCGGCGATTCCGGCGTTGGAAAGTCCTGTCTGCTGCTTCGATTCGCCGATGACACATATACAGAGAGCTATATCAGTACGATTGGCGTGGACTTTGTAAGTCTTACCACATTCGTAATCACCAAAAAATATATGATACTCAACCCGTTATTTCTTACAGAAAATTAGAACCATAGAATTGGATGGCAAAACGATTAAATTGCAAATTGTAAGTGCGTCAGCCAATGCAGAGAGTAAATCAAAATTAAATCATATACTTTGTAGTGGGACACTGCTGGGCAGGAGCGCTTCCGTACTATCACATCGTCATACTATCGTGGCGCACACGGCATTATTGTTGTTTACGATTGCACGGACCAGGAATCTTTCAATAATGTAAAGCAATGGCTGGAAGAAATCGAGCGATATGCATGCGAAAATGTTAACAAGTTGCTGGTGGGCAACAAAAGTGATTTAACCACTAAGAAAGTTGTTGATCATACAACAGCTGCGGTAAGACTAAAAATCCCCTACTGAAACTTTGTGAAACCAATTGATTATTCTATAATTCGTTACATTCGCAGGAGTACGCACATCAGTTAGGCATTCCATTCCTTGAAACTTCGGCCAAAAGCGCCACTAATGTGGAGCAGGCATTCATGACGATGGCTGCCGAGATTAAGAATCGTGTCGGTCCGCCGTCCAGCGCCACCGACAATGCAAGCAAAGTGAAAATCGATCAGGGACGTCCAGTGGAGAACACCAGATCTGGTTGCTGCTGAATAACTCTGATTGTGAATCATTATTTTATTATACAATTAAACAAAATTTAAATATAATAAATTTAAAAAAAAAAACCACGGCAAAAATAATAAACATGCAAATCATAACAATAAAAAAAAAAACAAGGAATGGAATTATATAATAATTATAATGAGTATTGAAGAGTATGAGAAAAAGCGGTACTTTCTTTGATACGGCAGTTCACAATTTTCGCAATTAAATCCCACAAACACACTGGATATATTCTGCTATGTACTACCCTTATACCTCTGACTATTAGCATTCTGTTTCTATAGTTATGTTCATAAGTAGTGCAAAAATACAAAAAAAAAAAACAAAACTTAAAAACTGGTGTATTAATTAACTTAATCTAAATTTAAACTAAACTTAAGAGTTACATACCATAGCAGCGCAAAACGATACCGATGGCGATAGCGATAGCGATATCGATACCGATTACTATTAATACTTATATCCACAAACACGTTATTGAAAAAAAAAAAAAACAAAAAACAAAAAATAAAATAGCAAACAAAAACTGCTTTTCTTATAGTCTAGACCCTATATGTAGTTATGTGTAGTTACCAGCTATATGTAGTTCATATTCTCACGTCATCTTAACTATTCAGCCGCCTGTTTGTCATATTGTAATTATAATGTAAATCAAGAAAAGGATAAAAATTTACTAGAATTAACGACAGGAATTAACACGGATTTGCTTAGGCAGATAAAATAAAAATAAAAATAAAATATATATATATAATTACATATATAATGTTTAATATTTGATGATGATAACATTGACCATGAGATGTATAATAAAATTTCTTAAGCATTTCATTTTATTTCATAAGACGAAGCATATTATGGCGGGGACTTAGGATTCTGTGGCTTTGAAGAAAAATATTCCATCTGTCTTTTTGCCTAAGTCACTGTATATTGAGTCTAAAGTCAATTTTTCAAAATATTCGAATCAGAAAAAATCATCTCGAACTTTGCTTAGCTCGGATGCAGATATTATTTATCTGAATTTTTTGAATCGCATAAAGCCCATCGAACGGCATTAAAAATTTTGATATCATTGTTAAGTGTATTTTAGAAACTTGACTGGAATATCCACTTTATTCCGATAAAAGACTTCTTGGACATGTATATTCCTTACCCAATTTCAGAGTGATGTCTAAGTTGGAAGGATTAGAGATTTTTTTGATTTCAAAAACAAATCTTTTCTAGACGTTTATTGACTTCTTCTGAGGTACTTCAGTCTTTACAAATAAAATTTCTTCTATAAACTATGACTATTGACTAAATGTGCTTGAATTCAACTAAATACCATTTGAGTTCAGATTTTGTTAGCGCTTCGCTCATGCAGACAGGCAGTGGTAACTGTGGCAGCGGTGGTGCCAATTATAGCGGCTCCAAGGGGCCCGCGTTCGCGGTCCCTCTCCCGCTCTCGTTCACCTAGTCCTATGGAGGTGGAGAGGCTGTTGCTGCGCCAGGTGGAGGAAGTGTTTCGTTCAGTGCCCGACGACGTGGATATGGAGTTGATTAGAAAGGTGGCCTCGCGGCGTAGTGTGCGGCGCACCCGTTGAGCTTGACCCGCGTTGAGAGCAGTGCCACCATCCTCCTCCCCATTAGCCCCTTGGTTCTGGGAATGCGCGGTCCTCCGCTGACTGCGTCCGGGCAAAGTGGGATAATGATAATATCCATGATAATGATGATGATGATGCGACCCTTGGCCAAAGCAACTCAGCAGCAGACGCCAAAATCCGCTGCGAAATTTGGACGACATCAAATTGTAGAGTATGGGATTCATGGCCGAGTTAAGGTAGAGCATAAAGCGTGAGAAATACAGTAGATTATAATAGCCTGCAATGCCCAGATGCTGCACATCTTCCGCGCTGGCCGTGATCACCCACAGGGTAAAGGCGCGAAAGGGCAAAAGGCAGACGAAGAAGCTGGACACCACGGCCACCAACATGAAGATCACCTGCTTGCGATGCTTCCTCATTCCATTGCTCTGCTGATGGCTGCTGCCCTTTGAGCTAGACGTCTGCTGCTGTTGCTGTTGTTGTTGTTGGCTTGCCTGCAGCTGCGGCGAGGTGGGTCTGTGGAATGCGCTGTTTGGACGCAGCAATTTGTACGCGATGGCTGCATAGAGCACCACTAGGATGCCAAAGGGAAGAAAGAAGAAGAGTGTAATGGTGCCCACAAAGTAGACGATGGGCCAAAAGCCATCCGCGGCCGTGGTGCAAACAGGGGCATCTGTGCCATCCCCATAAGGCTCCACACTGTAGCTGGAGATGGCAATAATGGGACTGCAAGAATTATAATCATGTGTATATGTATGTATCTATGTGCTGATAAAGATGTCTGAAAACTTTGAGCATTCAAAAACAAAGTCGATAAAGCTATATATTATTTGAGCAAATTGTCGGCAGTCAACTCAATCAATGAACGAAAACGGAAACGTCTGTTCTACAGTTGTTTATACACAACTATATACACATATATAACTGTAATACATATGTACAAGATTTAATGTGAAAGCTAGGGCATACTTGAAACTTTCGAAGTTTCCAATGTAAAAGGAAGTCCCTACGCAAGCAAACTTATTGCAAGCCACAGTGAATGCTCCTTAACTCGATTTAAGACGTACATATGTAAGTGAAAGTTATGCTTCATTGGCATAGTCATAAAAAATAACTATAATAAAGGCTTATATTCAAATGATAATCTTTTTAAGCAGTAGTAATTATCACAATTTGTTTAAATTAGGTAAACTAGAGCTCGTTATCAGACAGCACGCAACAACCACAATTTTTTACAGTAAATACAAATTAATCATCATAAAATCGTAAGTCCTTTTTGTATATATTAAATGATATTAATAAAATTTAAGATTATGAGCGAATTAAAAATCGATTTTTTTTTGTGCAATAATAATTTCTTTTCTAAAATGTCGAATAAGTGGCTATAAAACCATGGTAAGATTAAGTTCTTCGTTTATGTCGCGTTCACTGTACACATATACTATTTACAAATATTCGAGCAGATTATAATCAGAAAAAAAAAATTGGACGACGCATTGCATAGGAATAAACAAATATGCTTAGTTGTAATACAAAAATTGTTTATTTACTGACAAATTGGTCACTTCTACTATACAAGGTAAGTACATGTGGGAGTATATGTATATATATATATATATATATATATATATATATATAGCTATGCGTATGTGTATGTGTGTGTGTTCACATGCGAGCAGTGCATTGCTGAATTGTGTTTAGCCGCAAAGTAGGCAACACTAATTCTCTAGGTTTGGGGTGGACCAAAAAAACGAGTTTCTGGGAGAGCGTATTTCAATACAACTAAATCAGGTTTATCCGGCGTGCTGATGGGTACGCAAAACGCATATGCCGAAATTTCCATTTGCTTTGCTTTTTACATTCCAGTTAATAGCTCTGACACGCCCCCCCCGCCACAATCTCAATGCTATCCAGCTTTGGCTGTCGTTGCTGTTATTTATCTTTGGCACATTCATTCGAGTTTAATAGCTCGAGAAATTGATTGTTTTTTGTGTGTGTGCGGAAATATGTGAATGGAAAGAAACTGCCAACAATTGAGCTTGGGTCCTGTCAACGATTTCGATGGCATCCATTATGGGCGTGGCTTGCCAGCTAAGTGAAGCGTAAGTGCAAACGGGTTACACACTATTTTTCATGCCTACACAGCTCGAGCTACTGCTCCTTTGTTTCCTTCGACCATCGCTTCTGCTGTTGCTACTGCTTGGCCTGTATCCCCGTCGAAACTGATTTGCTGCTTTGGACGTCGCTTGCTACGCAACGTGGAATGCTGAAGCATGGCCATGGCCTCCAACTCGCTGCCACAGGGCAAGTGAAGCTCGATCTTTAAACGCGTGCGACTAATCTCTTCACTGCTGCGTCGATTCGAGCTACGTGACAAGATGCTCGAGTTTGTGGCAGCCGTTGCATTCGAGGAGTTCGTGTTGGTGCCCGAGCCCGTGGATTGTTGACCACGTGATTCACTAGCGTTGCGCCGCCTGCTTCCCAGAGTGAGCAACTGCCAGAGCATTTGTCCCACGTCGTGGCAAAGACGACCAAAGCCTTTGCGAAACTTGGTGGACATCAGATTGTAGAGTATGGGATTCATGGCTGAGTTGAGATAGAGCATGATGCGGCAAAAGTAGAGTAAGCTGTAATAACGAACCAGGCCCATGTCGTGCAACGCCTGATCCGTACTCAGTATGATCCACAGCGTGAGCAGGCGAAACGGCAGCAGGCAGATAAAGAAGGATATCACCACAGCGCCCAGCATGAGCACCACCTGCTTGCGCGCCTTTAAGCTCAACTCCGGCTTGGTGGGTCGAGCACGCAGCATGGCGCCCTGGTTGGAGATAAGGTTCCGTGCAATGATGCTATACAGTACAATCAGCATGAGGAACGGCAGCACGAAGAACACGGAAATAGTCATCAGAAAGAAACCGACGGTCGACACGCCAATCGCTTGGGTCAGGCAAACGGGCACCGATGATCCATCAATATACTCAACCAGCTTGTACTCAGCCACCCAAAGTATGGGGCTATAAGAGGGAGAGAGAGAAAGAGAGATATTTGGAGAGAGAGAGAGAGGGAGAGAAATCACGTTGAAGGGCGTGAAGCAAGGTAACGAAGTATATGCTGAAGACATGGAATCAGAGAGAGAGAGAGCGAGAGAGAGATAGTGAGAGAAAGATGGAAATGGAAGTGGAGGTGTGGCTGTCTATAATAGAGAAATAGAGAGAAGAATAATGTATATTACATTGATAAACAAAAAGAGAAAGCAGTCTTACGATATGTGTTATATGTGCCTATATAACCACATGGAAATGGGAATAGAGAAGAAAAAAAATACGTAGATGAAACAACACAAAAAGAGAGATGAAATCAGTCATAGATGTACAGTCAGAGGGAGAGAGAGAGAGATAGGACAGATTAATTGAGAGAAAGACAGAGGGAGAGAGAGAGAGAGAGAGAGATAGGACAGATTAATTGAGAGAAAGGCAGAGGGAGAGAGAGAGAGAGAGAGAGAGAGAGAGAGAGAGAGAGAGAGAGAGAGAGAGAGAGAGAGACAAAGAAGGACAAAGAAAATAGATCAACACAAATACACATAGATAAATAGAGAGAGAAAGAGAGTGAGAGCGAGAGAGAGCGACAGGTAAGGAGAGAGATATGGAGCTGTCTAAGATGTATTGCTAGGTCAAGAAATGAAGCAAACTCAACTCGTACACGCTGGAATCATGTGCTTGCATCTCCTCTGGACGATGGGCGTATTGGGACAGATTCTAGCTTAGCCTAATTAATGGGCGCTAGGCGCCTCCAACAGCCACGCCCACCACCTACCGCCCACTTAGGCACACGCTGCGTTGCAGGATTTATGAAATTAAAAAGGGTCGTTGACCGTCCCTTTGGACGCCCGCAATAACAGAAAGTATCAATGAAATGTAAATTCTTCAATGATAGCCCACATTTCCGGATGCTTATTAAAGATGACAGCGGGCAGATAATGACAGCCAATGGGCCACAATGGGCAGTCACAAGCTGAATGAGGCCGAACAAAAAATCATGAAGACCCCAAGGTCAAACTGCGAGGATGCGTAATGAGAAGAAAGCCGGGTATACGGGGTGGGACGTAACACTAACTGTCAATGCTTAGCATGTAAATGGAGAAGTCGAAGTCGGAGTCGAAGTTAAACAAAGACCAGAAACAAAGCCCCAGCAGTAGCAACTGGCGATGTCGTCACATCGAATAATAAATACACTAACAAAGATTTCTCCGACTTTGATATTACGAGTATATTATAGAATAGATCTTTTATTGAAACTATTTACATGGCTAAAAAGAATTCACGTCAGCTCTAGTTATGTGTTTCGTTACATTTCGTGACGAAAAGGTAGGATACCCAAAGCAGTGCCATAAAAAGGACAGAGGAAAAGGCCGAATGGAAAACAAAACACAAAACATTAAAAATGGCCGCGATTGACACTTATAATTAATGAGTAAATGGAACTTAATGCCTGACTGCATAGACACAGCGCACATAAATGGGAAATGGAAACGTTAATGAAAATGGAAATGGAATTGGCTTTAGTATTGCTGTTAATACAAGTATATTATATAAATAGGCCAAGCAGAAGCAATATGGAGACATGCAAGAGAAAATGTTAAGAATACGAAACTCGACAGATTCAATAATAATAATGATAAAATATGAATTATTGTAAGCGAGCCGATGGGAAAGGTAGAGAGTGCCCACACTTACCTCGTAAAGAGCGCAGCAATGGTCCAGGCAAGGACACAGATGAGAATCGCACGGGCCTTGGTGCACACATATCCTGCCTTCAATGGCTCGCAGATGGCATAGTATCTTTCGAAGGAAATGGCCAGAATGGTGAGAACACTCGCATGTGCCACAGTCAGCTCCACGAAAGGCACAGCCTTGCCTGTACACCAAAGAAACTTCAATATTATCGAAACAAAATGATAAATTGATCGGAGCCTACACATCTCGTGGCCCAGCACCCACGTCTCGGGACGTGTGTTCACCTCGACGAGGACGGTGGGCGTGCAGACGAGCAGCACCAGCAAGTCGGCAATGCTCAAGTTGGTTAGGAAAATGTTTGTGGAATTGCGCATATCTTTTGTCTTCACTATAACAATGGGCACCTGCGAAGGGAATGGAGAAATGGGCCAAACATTACGGTCTGATAACTAGTCAGGTTATCGATGGGTCAGTCAGGCAGCCAGCCAGTCAGTCAGTCAGTCTATTTGTTAGCCAGTCAGTCACTCAATTCTTCAGCAGCTAGCAGTCAGTGCATCTATACACAGCTCAGTCAGCAGCCATTCAGTTGGTCAGTCAGTAAGTCACAGGCATTTGGTGAGTCAATCAATCAATCACCAAACTCACCATCACATTCCCGATGACGCCCAGCAGCATTATGATTATGCAGAAGAACATGGCGGTTGTGCGTATATACGACGGAATCTGTGGCAGCATCTGCTCAGCATCCCCTTCGGCGAACGCATCGCTGGCGCTTGCATTGCCCTTGTCGCTGGCGTTGTGGTTGCTAATGTCGTAATTGTTGTTGCTGTTGTAGGCTGGAATACTATTAGTTGTGTTGTACGCGCCATGGTGGCCACTAGCAGCGCCACGGGATAGCCCAGCGTGCTGCGTCGTCGTCCTTGTTGCAGCAGCATCTTGAGGTGATATTGTTGTTGCTGTTGCTGTTGTTATTGCTGTTGTTGTTGCTGCTACTGTTATAGTTATTGGTATCAGAAGTAGCAGCAGTATCAGCCGCGGCTGCTGCCTGCGCCTGGCCACAGCTTGTGAGGCAGCAGCGACGCCGAGGCAGCCGCTTAACAATGTCGTCGTCCTGCGTCAAGGGCGTCCAATATTTGCTGCAAATTTCGACATTTTTTAGCTGTTGGCTGACTGCAGGAAACTCTTAAGGAATAAAGCTAACTCTACGCAACCTTTCTTAAACAAGTTAACTATGTGAATAAAAGATATATTCGATACTAAAAGAATTCAAGCAACAGTAAGAAAATGACTAAAGTTAACATTAGTGGACTTTACCGTTTACGCAGCGCCCCGCTGTTTGACTCGGCTTAGGGTTGGGGGACCAAGCGTGCGTCTCCCTCCTTCCTTCGAGCTGTACTTCTTAAGTATGCGCTAATGAAATTAAGAGTTCGTTAAATTTACGATGTCCGCTCCAGTTGCAGCTCCTTTAGTCTCCTTCCGCCTGTTTTCCTGCATCGCTGCCCCGCGGCGACATTAAACAAATCAATCAGTGGGGCTTTGTGGTTGTCCCTGTCGCCAACAGCAAGAGCAGCAGCAGCAGCCAATTGGATTATATCCTGTGGCAGCAAAAGTGTCTAGGATTAGCATTTAAGTAGCCTTTGGCAGCCTCTTATAACTAACCGGACACGCACCCGGACCCGGTCCGGCTAACTAACTAACGATAATGAGTGGAAAGTTCATTAGGCCCTGCCATTTACATAACATTAAAGCTTCCGTGGAATGCGATTATCACCACCTCTCTGTCTCGTCCCCTTCTCCCCTCGCATATACTTGATGTTTGTCTTTGACTGGATTTTAATTGCCTTCAGGGCTGCCATGATTTTGTAAAAGCCCAATTGTGGGACAATGATTTCAAATTGTTTATTTCAATATTTAGCTATGGTTTAGTTTATATACATTACTTCGCCTTGCTGGTTTGGTTGAGCTGTGAAAAATATTCTCCTATTTATATAACCACTTAACTATTTTATCTACTTTATAGACAGATGACAACCCTGGCCGCAATCTCTACTCTTGGCTAACTGACGATTATCACTCTGCCAAGGCTCTGCCTATCACTCGAAATGGCTTTATTAAATCTCCATTTTTGCGCAAGTCCCTATGATGCTTAATTGTATTACACGCACACATACAAGCAAACATGCAAAAACACTCTCACATACACATACAGAGTGGACCGGACAGTAGCAAGGACTTCCGTTTTGCCTGTGTCTGCTGCCCTTTGCAGTGACAGCGCTATTTTGATTAATTTGATAAATTCATTATGTGCACACCATATTGGTTATGTTCCGACCCCGCGCTCGCTCCCCTTTTCGATGGAGATTGTGATGCGGATGCTGTTTCGCATGTCCTTTCGCCCAAGCTGTGTTGTCCTGTCATGCGTTGTCCGGAGTCTGGGTTCAATGTACCCAAATGACATAACAAGGCAGTTTGTGCCACATTTGGCTTAAAAATGCGACTTTAACGATGTTGACAATAGCCACCAGGCGGACTGAAGACCGAGGACCAGCCACAGGAGCCGCTCCACGAATGACTCAGTGCAGGACAATAAAGCTAAATTGGCCAAAGGACAAAGGATACTCGTGGCTAGTGGACATTTTATGCTCTCATAATTGTTTTTAAAACTTTCTCGAAAAGAAAGACAAATGAAGAGCTCAGAAGTTCAGCTTACTTATATAAATTAATACATAGATGTTAGGGTGCCAGTGTGTGTGCTAGGACATCAATATTGAAAATCATAAATACTTCAAAACAAACATGGTACTCGGCTCGGACTCAATTACAGTTTAAGTTTCATGGACAGCACAGCTGCCGCAGCGCTGTGACTGAGAATACAGCAGAGGGCTGCAGCTAGAGATGGGAGCGTCCAATTATAAACACAACCGAACATGAAGAGTATTCATTAAGTTTTCTTTTTCTTTTTCTTCTCGTGCATCCTACCACCCTGAGCCCATTTTATTTTCATATTTGCTGACAAACACCTCTCTTAGGTCCGTGTCATGCGATACACTCCCATCTCTAATGCGAAAAACTTCGACCGCTAATACATGGATCGAGCGGCGTGCATGTAAATCTCAAACGGTTTATGGTTACGACCAAATGCCAACTGCTTACATGCGGAGCGTGTTGATGTTGGCTCGAGTGCGAGTGCGGGTACGAATGCGAATAGCAGCGGCATTTTGATGGATAACTTGTGGCCTACAGCCCAAAAACAGGTTAGGGGTGGCTCCAAATACACGCACGCACACACACACACCCACACACACCCCTAGAATTTGATATAATTTAGCAGAGATTTGAATAAGGTTCAAAGCTGTTGATGATAATGGAAATTGAGCGATTTTGGTATTTAGGTGGATAGTCTATAGCATATAGAGTATGTGCCACACTGTGAATATGTCGCACAGGCATGCGTGTGCAAGAGAGTGTGTAGTAAATGTAACGCTTTTTATGGTATTTAAGATTGAAGGCAATTTATAGCTGACACCCTAATAAAATTAACATTGAAATGACAATTTGAGGCAGCAATAAGCATCAGCAGCAGCAACAACAGCAGCAGCAACATCAAGTGTGCACACACACACGAACACACATTAAGATACATACTATATAAATATTCGCATATCTAATCAATTTATCGCTCAATAATGGTTCGAGTTAGTGGGCCACTTGGCAGGCACTTTGACAAATCGCCGAGTTGGCTTAAAAAATAAAACAAGCAAGCGAAGGTATCTGAGGCCTGATGAAGATTGAATACCCTGCCACATTTTTAACTGTTCGGCTACCAAACCAAAAAGGATGTTATTTATCATACGGTGGCTAGAAGTATTTTTTGTAACATTATTCTACGAACGAATATGTTTAGTCTGACACCTAAGCCTGTTCCACAGAATGCGAAGCTCGATTGGTTCGAAATGTTGACTATTAGGGGTACCCCCTGGAGATCTATGTTGTCTGACATAAATAATTACATTTAATTGTTTAAACGTCAACGCGTTAGTCGAATCAATTAGTTTCAGCTCAGGCTTATACAAACAAGCTCAGGACGATGACATCTTTAGCTTCCGGTACAGATTCTGATGATGTAAAAAACAAGTTCAGATTAAGTATAAAATCGACAATTCAAACGAAAGTGAATTTAGATTGCAACAATTAATAATCATAATAAATTTAAATTAAAACTCGAAATATAAATTGGTTTCAAGCTCTTTGTTAAGCGATGGCTTTAATGAGTGGCTGTTCTAAGGCAACTGACTTCGTATAGTTCCGTCTCCCGCACGCATTTTGGCTTATTCCTCATTCGATTCTAGCACCCTCGACTTTGCGGCTTTATTTCGTTGCTGTTGATGTTCTGGGGTGCCATACGCTAAATAAATTGAAATGACTTCGTAATTGTATTTGTGACTCAAGCTAAATTAATCTAGCTAGTTGGAATGCCGGGACAGCGCTGGTGTGAAACCGACAAAGGATACCCAAAGCACTCCTCGAACAAAGTGCCGTAAAACCAAAAGCTGCTTCTTCAATTGTTGCCTCCGAGTGGCTGCGGTGGCTCGAATGGTCACAGTGGCTGATGGGCCAGAAAATTGACTATGGAAAAACCCCTTGAATTGACATATCCTTCGAAAAGATCCTGGTAATTGCCCGCTGAATAGCAATTAGTTAAAACTATGTTCGATATTTGTTATGGTGCGCGTTTCCCGGGCTTTGCTCCCCTTGGACCTACGCCCTAATACTTTTCTATTGATTGAGTTTTTTTTAATTATTTATAGTAAGGAGAAAGCATTTCTAAGCGAGCTATATATGTATATATTTAGATATCCTTTTTCCCCTAAGTTTTGCGCAGTTTTCAATTGTTTTCTCATACCTTAAATTCCAGTCGAGCCGCTGACGAGGCAGCTCTTGCAACAGTCTAAGAATGTTTGCTCTCAGCTCTCAGCTTGCGCTTATTTATGTGAATTCTCTGTCCAGCTTGGGAGGCTGCTTGCAGCCGGGCCAACATCATCTAACCCACCTAACCCCTCCAACTCGTCTCTGCCCGTTAAAGTAACATTTACAGCGAGTGTTTGGCTGTTTGTTCAACTCTCAAATAATGTCATTGTTATATACATATATACATATATATGTATGTAGTATACCTCAGCGAGGTGAGCTGGAAAAGTAACAGATAATATTATATACTCTATCTAATATCTTGCACAGACCGGATCTCAATAAATTATCGATGTTTTTAAAATTCACAATTTATCTAACATTCAAGCTTTCTTAAACGGATGCAAGCGCCTGTTCTTTGCAAATAAAACGTTTTATTTTATTTAATAAATCCCTAATCAATTATAATTTACGTTCTGATGAAACTTTTGTAATTTTTTGAGCACACCTCCCTCACATTGCAACTCACACACATATACATGCATACAGGAGCAGCACTAATGTGCTTAGGCTCACTCCTTCTATCTATGTATCACGTTCTCTCTCTGAGTCTCGCTGTGGTCTTCGTCCTTCTTTATCAGTGAACGACAATTCGTTTGCCTGCGTTTTTAACGCGAAAGTTCACTTGAAGTTGCGCATACGCCGCGTCTGCCGCGCCATGTGAAGCTGCATGAAATGGTATCCTTTTGCTTGTGGCCATGTCGCATTGTTAGTATTTAACGTGGCTTGGCATTGATAAGGCATTGCCCCTACGCTTACCCCCGCAGGCAGGCATTTTATCGCGACCAAATGGGGAGTGCGGAGGGTGCTGTTGAAAGACGCGACCATTGCTGCGGGCCGGGAAACTCGGCAGCTGCTGTCGCTGTCTGCAAACTGTTTGTTTATTTGTTTGCTATGAGAATTCATACACTCACACACACATACACCCACAAAGAAATATACGACCATATAGCAAAGATAGCACTCGCTATTGTTTTACGATTGCGTGGAAATTGAAAACAGCACCAAAAAAAAAGCGAAAAAAAAAATATATATATATATATACCAAATCAGGAGAAAAAAAGTCAACATCAGTTATGGGCGCTTGGCTCGTAACACTCGACGCTAAAGACACTTTAATTGCTTCGATTTGTATATAACTATATAAATATATATATGTGTGTATGTGTGTGTGTGCATGTGTGTCAGCTTGTCTGCTGGCCTATCTATGTGCATAACTAATGTGGCTTTCACATTCGGCTGACCTTCAAAGTTATCGAATTTCACTCCAGCAGCAACAGCAACAGCAGCGGATGCTGGGCAGGTCGCAATCTGCGCCTGATCCGCAGACATGTGGGAAATGCAATAAGCTGTCTTCTTACCCGCATCCATGTTAATACCCTGTACATATTATGGCTTATTAATGGGCATATTGAATTGAATATTCAGCTGGTGTCTCTCTTGATCTATACATATATGCTAGAATCTGTTGGTCTGCTGTTTATTTCTTATTTATATTATTTACAATATACACTAAAATCCGGCTATAGCGATACTCAAGGGACAGTCGATTTTACGTCGCTATACCCGGAGAACGCTTTATCCAGAAAGAGTAAAAAATATTTTTTTCATTTTTTTTTACGGTTGCCATGTTCGTAATTAAAATTTTCAATCAAAACAACCATTTTTTATAAACTTATTTTAATATCACGGTTTAAAACACATTTTTGTGACGTCGGCATTGTACATTGTCTCTCTCCCTCTCTCGGTCTTAGCAGCATTTGTTGCGTTGCTACGCACACAAGCCAGGATACTGATCACTGATCAATACATACATGTATACATTTCTAACAGAGTCCTTTTAAGGCTGAAATTTGTTGTCATTATTTCGGGATTTTTTGTTATCACGTCGTAATAACCAGTGATTGACTCAAAAATATGAAAAAAATCGTCGGCATAAGCGGATTGTCGTTAAAAGCGGAGACATACTAAGCGGAGGTTCTTTCATATAAGTTTGTATGTGGACCAAGCAAGACATCGAATTTTCGTCGACAAACCGGTTGGACGCTTTAAGCGGAGTCGTTATAACCGGATTCTACTGTATTAGCTTTCTGGTTGTCAAACTCTGTCAACTAGAAACACACCAGCAATGCCTTCTTTACTGTTAGTGTCTTTGACAGGCGGAATGCAGTTGGGTTCTTAAGCATTAAAAGTTGCTCTTCGACTTCTTTACCATTTCCGGCGTGTACAAATTGAAAAATGGCGCAAATGGCGCTGGGCGCACTTCCGTTCGCATTATTGAGGAGCGTGTCGTTAACTTAAGGCTGCAAGTAGCCAGCTCCTGGCCCACTTTCCTACCACTCCTGCCTCTTTCCAGTAACCGCAACCACAAATAACATAGTGGTGTGGAGCGAGAGGGGGGGGAGGCGGGGAGGTAGAAGGGGTTTGCACTTGCTTGACATTCCATTTAATTTGTCACCATAAAGAACGAAAAGCACACGCCCATGAAGTGCTAGAAGGGAGGCGTGGTCAGCTGCAGCTGCTGTTGATAATTCACAACGATAACTACAACCAGTAAAGTGGCTTCGCTTGGGGGCGTGCCACTTGTGACTTACTTAGCCCCACTTGACACCAAAATTGACAAAGTCTGAATTTGAGTGCAGTGCGAGATTGAAAGCTGCAAATTATATTGAGTCACTGTCACGCACACGCACACAGAAGAGCTAAAGACACAGACAAGTTACTGGCTCGTAATTGTTGCCTTTTATTTGGTGCGATTTAATGAGCTGCCTGGCTGCATAGTTCGTAGCCACTTTCACTTTTGGGCATTGCAAAAAAAAAAAAAAAAAAAAAAATTAAGAAAAGAAAATCGTTTTACGAGTTCACTGAACCAACCGGGGCAACACCCCGTAGCCCTCATAAACTCCGCCCCCATTCTTCTCCTATTACAGTACATGCAAAAAATGCCAAGTTAAGAATGTTGCCATATGCACCCAACTGCGCAATACTCGCTCGAGTTGGTGAAGTACATATATGGAGATCTGCATAGATTATTTTTAAATGGAAAGCTTGTGAGTTCGAATCTATATTAATATGGGACAAACATCAAATTATTTACATTAACTTATAAAAATCGATTACTTGCATAAAAAGTGTTGAGTATTACTTTTTAAAGTAGATATAGAGATATTTACTGTCCAACTAGACTTGTCCCGTAGTAGTGTACAGATTCCTCACTTTAACATAAGAGCTTTAACTTATAGCTTATAGCACAATGCGAGAAGCCATTATACTCTAACTTCAAGTTTTGGGCGAGTATTGGTAATGAAGACTGTAATTGTCCGCAGGACACGAGTGCAAATGAAAGTGTATTTCGTTTTTGGCCATCACCATCTTTTTATGGCACCCATGAAAATTGTATTATTTATTGTAGCATAAAAATATTTATCAGTAAATTAAACACTTTGCCCATCCAATACAGAACTTTGACCAGCTTCGAAACCGGCTGAAGCGTGAGTGTCCAGAGTCTGGACTTCAGACTGCTTCATGAAACCTTCAGATGCTTTCACTAATCCCACAGGCTATATTTAAGCCACACTCGCCACGTCAACCTCATAAAGCTGGGCAAATGGGGCCCAGTTTGTTCAGACTGCAATACACTTTAGAGGCAAGGCAAAATATTGTAAAACGTCCATGAAAAAGTGAGGAGCAACAAAAACTGAATATTAAAGTTGATGTTTCCAATAATGTGTAGCAATATCTAGGTTTATAAATCTATACAGATTTATTGAGATTTTACTAAGGACATGCCTAAATATCTGCAAAACAATTCCTTTTATAAATGTCTAAATATCAGAGCATTCCGTCTATACTAAGGGTATTACATTCAATAATAACTAAATTTATGCTATTGTATTTTTTAAGGACAGTCCATATATCAACGCCTGAATTTATTCAATAATGCTGAATAAATTCCAAATAATTCAACATTTAGGAAATTAATAAGGGTATGCCTGTTTCGGCTTGGGCTTACAGCAAAAATATATTATATAACTTTGTTTCGGGCATGTTCTTCCTGCTTTTTATTTATTTATTTTTATTTTTGTTACCAATGCAAAAATAAAAACCAGAAAAACGCGTTAATATGCTGCCGAAAAAAGGAAATGGTATTTTTTAACAAAAAATAACAAAGTTATTACGAGCTGTTGCGGAGGTGGCAGGTGGGAGCGATGAGGGCCTCTGCTTTATAAATTAAACCGGCATCTGTTTGCAATTAGAATTGCAAATGCTTCCCAGCCCGATTTCAGCAGCTGAGATAGCGGAAGGGAAGGGAGCGGGACGTATGTCGGGAAAACCACAGTTAAGTCTGTCAGTAGGGGCAGACAGCAGGTGGGGTCTAGCTGAAGCACATTCAAGGAAGGAAACGGAAGCTGGCGCCAAAATGCCGCACAAGTGGCTGAGAGGAGGTTTCCAGTATTGCGTAGGCTGCACATTTTGTACTTTAATGTGCTCTGTACACGTAAGCAAGGGGTATAATGCAGCTGCACATATGTAGAGTGAAGAAAGTTCTGCTGGTTATTGACGGTGTATAGTCGTCTGTCCTCTCATCAATATATACCTGGAAATACCAGGGATTATCAGATCATAGATACTTGATTTTATTTTTATATTTTCAGAATATGCTTTCGACAGTCGCATTCGAATCATGATATATGATTAAACTGCGTACAGGGTAGTTCGCCGTCGAAGTTTTGGCAATTTTCCAATTTGAATGCGCCCAGAAACAATTTGAAGGTAATGAGGAAGAAAGTTGTTACTTAGCTTGTGCCTCATTTGTCAGCGATTGCTCAGAGCTGAGATGAGAAAAAGACAAAAAGATGCTGGGAGACGAGCTGCGACGAGTTGAGCTGTGGAAACTGGGGATTATATCCCAAGTGGCTCTAACAAATAACCAAGCATAAATTTTAAAGATGGGCGTGAAAAAAAAAACAAGTTTCGAGTGTTTACTCTTAGATATTTGTTTATGAATTTGTTTGCTGTTGCATTTACATACATTTGCACAGGATTGATAAAAGAGGGCTTAACTGTGTCTAACTGTGCGTGATAGAATAAAAAGTATATATATTTATGTATATATACAAATATAGATATATGTATGAAAACTGCATAGAGTAATGGGAAATGAATTATCCAAGGCTCGATGTAGTAGAGAATAATGTTGGGCTAATATTGTCAACGGCAGAGGAAGGCAATTGTAAACGCAAGCTTACGGCTTATGCATAAAATATTGAACAATTCAATGGAATTCTAATATATGTATATCCCATATTATTTTGTCTAATTAGGCTTACAAAATTCGTATATCATATGAGTAAAAGCATTTTTAGCCCACAATTCACTTCCCCTTAACCTTACATTAAACCAAAAATATATATGTATAAATTTAATGCAGAACGCCTTAAATAGGCGTTAACCAAAGGAATTTTCCATCGTTTGATGTCCTATATGAAAAAGTTTAATAATTCAGTGTTTATTCTGGCTTTGCGGCTAAGTATTCTATGTAGTGCCCACGCTGCCTGAAAAGTTTCTGATTGATTTTTGATGACCAAAAGCTTGAAGGCCTAAATCAATAAACCTGGAGTACTCAACTATATACATATATGCCTGATTATATCCAGCAGGTACAATAGCGCCTAATTGCGTAAATTTTAGTTGCTAGCAGTTTGAATGCATAATGATTGGCTGAAGAAGTAGATTTATATCTATATATACATATATATAGAGCCTAATAGCTAAGTTGATTAATTTCATGGAAGTCTTATGTAGATCAGTTTTTGCTGGCAACAGTTGGGCTGACAAATGTAATGGCTTTTCCACTTTGCTCAGGCAGATTTCAGTTAATAAATTGCAAGTCATTTTTCAGGAGCTATTTCCTAGCAAAGGAACTCCGGCAGCCAGGATTCGTATGCGCATCGTGAGTCCCGTCACAAACTTAATAATTCATTTGTTGGCACTCAGCTGGCTGCATTCAAATGGCCAATAAGACATATCACAATGGCTCACACACACAACCACCGACACATTTCCGCACACCCACACACATATGCCACAGTACGCTCTAAACACTGTTGGAGAAAACATTTGACTTCTAATTAAGAGCCAAAAGACCAACAGAAGCAGCAACAAATGGAGCAAAGAGCAGGCAGCAGCAGCAGCAGCGCCAACAAAAATTAAACCACCATTAGAAGGGAACAAGAGCAAGAGGCAGAGGTGGCAAACATACAAATACCTTTACACATACGCCCAAACGAGGCGCACTACGATGATTAAGTGCTCCACCTCGCATAGAGCATATAGAACGGTAAGAACTCAAGCAGAGCAGAGCGAGGGAGATCAAATGTGAATCAGAGATGATGGAATTTCGTGTTTTTTTTTTTTTTTTCGAACTCATGTTTGCATTTGTGCTGAGCAAGTAGTACGACTCTATTTAGATATAAACAATTTAAAGGAAAAGAAAATACTCAGACTTGTAGCTCCCGATTCTACTTGCCGTATCTACGGAGTATATATTGTTTCGCTTTGTAGTTCGTGTCACGACTTGTGCAGCTACTTGCACACGAGGTCATCTCAAACACAGATTTAGGTGTGTGCTAGGTCTGCGTAGGGGAGGTGGTGAAGGTGGATTGCTGGGAAGACCGCCCTACGACTTGGCCTTCATTCGGTATGCGCGTGCTAATCAAATTGGGTCTAGTCCGTGTCTGCGCCTTTGTCTATGCCAACAGCAAGCCCCCGAGCGTGGCTGGGGCTGTGAGAGAGGTCGGGCGGGTCTTGTTTATCAGCCGTCTGCGCCTAATGTGTAAGTGTGCCAAAAGTGATTGCATAATTATGCAAATGCTCCCCCTTGGAGCACAATATAGTCTAATGAATTACTCAGACAAGGAAGGGGACTGATGTAGCGGGGTAAAAGGGGCCTCTGGAGAAATCCTTCGCTGGCGCCTCTGCCGATTCGAGTGTAAACAGAACACCAAGTGGCACATGCTACCGAGTTGATTATATAATAATTTGTTATTGCCTGCGGATTGCTTTCAATCCAATTAGAAACGAGCCTCAATGCTGAACAATTAACACCCCCACCTCTCTATTTCTGGCCTCCTCTCGCACTGCTTGCTCCGCGCCCATTAAAGATCAATAATTGCGCTGACAGTAAATTAGGCACGCGTTGACTGGGAAAATTCAAAAGTTCTCCATGCGGCGGTTTTTTGTGTTTTGTTTTAGTACTCTCCCAAGCTGCACGACTCGTCATCTAGGCAGTCATAAAAACCGAAAGTCGATCATATTGTTATTGTTTATTTAGCAACAGCTATTACGAACGCAAGCGCCAAAAGTTCTATCGAAAAACTGAGCCATAAAAATATTTGGCACATCGCAAAAAAGTTAAACTAAATGCAAAGGTAAATAAATAAAATATTTTATAGAAAAGCATGAATGAAAGTGCGAAATGAATAGTCGAATATTGGATATCCTTAGCTGAGAAATTTGCTGATTTGTTAGATCACTCTTCACCAACCTCAAATAATTGCAGAAACCTAAGATGCGGACAACAATACAAAATACACTTCTGCAATTGATATTTGGACTCGGAATTATTATATTTATAAATACTTATATAATATCCGGCAGAAGAATATCTCTATATATTCAAATCCATTTCAGCTTCCATTTCCTTTTGAACATAAACCTAAATACCCTTTGCACTAGGAATAGGCCAGCTTTTGGGTTACGCAAACATTGTACATGCGCTGGACCTAAATACGGAACCTATATAATCGAGGCCCACCCCCAGCGTAATGGGCCGACTCATTCCATATCATAAAAAAGCACAACACGCCTTTTATTTGCATAGCCGTAGTTGACAGTCGAGCTGTATTTTGTGGAAACGAAATGCAGCCAACAAATTTTGTGACTTATTGTTTTGAGTTTTTTGGAATTCGTGACTCACATTAAGCAAGATGAAGAAGAGCACCAACAACGACCATAATAATGGCAACAAAAAAAAAATTGCTTATTCAAACGGCGTCCCAGCGATCGTCCCCGAAACAAAAGCCAAATATTCACGCACATATTCGAAAGGTCTCACACATGTCTGGCAAATCAAACGGGACAGCCGGACTAAATGATCAGCCCCACACCCCTCTTTTCGTGTCAGACTTTTGCTTTCGTTTTAAACCATTATGAGCGAGAATTGGGTATATTTGCTGGAGCAAATTAATGCCACAGGAAGTAATTTATGATTGATTGACTGATTGATTGACACAAGACTTAGCCGACACACATATTCTATGTAAAAATAAATTCAAAGTGGAAGGAAAATATAAGGTATACCTACAAAGAAAGCGAGAGAGATATTAGACAAACTTTTCGCGGTGGTTACATCGTATCTATTAGTCGAGCATTGCTCACAATAAACAATATAAGTTGTTTCTATTTCTTTTAGCTATTCCAGTGTAATTAGCCAAATCGTTAGGAATAAAAAATGAGACGTTGCCAAAAAGCGGAGAAATAAAAGCAAAATACAAAGATAAATTTGCAACATGAAAGGGAAGCGCATAAATCAGCATTTATATAAATAAAGACATCATGATTTGAAACGGGGATGCCTATGCCTCTGTAGATATATATCATACATATACATGGCGTTTCAGTCTGAAGCCCAATCAAATGTGCCCAAATATCCATAAAGAACAACAAACGCTACGAAGCGCCGGCCAGCGCGGCGTATACGCAATAAATTTTCATATTTCATACGCTACATGCCACATGCCACGCTGCTCCTCTCATTCACGCTGCACTCTTTACATATTCATACGCGTGTGACGTCACTTAAGTATTTCGGCCTGTACAGATTAGCGCATAGAGAAAATACCTATAAACAATAAAATATACTACTCGTTGTAAACAAAAGACTGCACGAGCGTTAACATCTGTTACATTTGAGCACGGCTATATAATTTTGTGGAGCTGAATGACGTTGAGGATCTGCTCGTGGGTAAATACCATGGCTTGCTTCTAAATATAGGTATGTACTTAATATTTACCCAAGTACTGTTGCCTGTCACTAAGTCAATGCCATGGTTTACACAGTCCCATATGGCAGATGGATCCAATTATTTAATGAACGTCTTTATCAGAAAGCAACGGAAAGAAAAGGGAAATCGGTCACTCTATCAAAATAGCAGTATATTTATATATTAATTTTAAGCATGAATTGTTATATTGTTTGACAATGAAAGACTCTTTGAATTCGGGAATGATAAGCGAGTGTTTTCCTATTCGAGTCTACAAGTAATAATTTCTTATAAAACATATAGAATGATATATATCACCTTTGAAGCTTGTTACGATATAGAGAGTATCTAGTATGTGGGACAACTCAACTCGAGTGTTTCTCACAAGGTCTGATAAGGCTGCCCCAGCTCTCAAGTATAACAAAAGCAACAACAACAGCTCGAGCTATTCAAGTCGAGAGAGGATGATGACTGGGCGATTCGGAATGGGGACTTGCAGTCGGATTCGCATTGGCATTAATTTGTCAATGTTTATGTTTATGTTTATGTCTCGAATCAATATTATCAACAACGTCAGCATTATGCATTAATAATGATGCTTAACCACTTAAGTCTAAGCAAAAGTAAAACAAAAACGCGTTAGCCACGAGTTCGAGAAGCCGGGGAAAGGGGAAAAACGATTAAAACACGTATAAATATATATATAGATATGCAAATGACGCTGAGCCGTGAATTTAATGAGATTTTGTATCAACAAATGTGACAACGCCAGCTTCTGCGAGAGAGAGGTGTGATTGAATAGTTTCTATATAGCTAAAAATATGATACACAGTGAGAAGTTTGTGAAACTGATTTTTAATATTTAAGAAACAAGGCAAACTAAATTTAAAACAAAATAACAATAACTTATAAATTTATGACTTTTATTAATTTAATTGAAAGAATTCATTACGGACTCTTATTGACCTTAATATAAATAAAACACATGAAAAGATAAATTTAATCTACTTAATTATGGAATAAGCTCATATTTTTACAGAGTGTGTGGCTCATAATTGCTATGTTATTTGATATTTAATAAAAATATTAAAATATAAAAGTATACTTATTTTAATTTTGAGTTTTAATTAAACAATGTTAATTAAAAATTAATTAAAATATTAAAGTAATTTCCACTCAAACACATTTTAATATGAATCGAATTGCACGGGCAAGCCAATGTGAAAATAAAACTTGTTTAACGTAAAGGCTTATCAGCTGGACAGTTATTTTCATAAAGTCAATGCAAACACACAAGTTCGAAACATAAGATAAAATGCAAGACTGTCCTAAGAATACATTTGTATTTTTGTGGAAAATAGTTTAGGTAATATTGAGTTTTTGGTTTTGCATTTATCACTTAGGTCTCATGCAGCTGCCGTGGGGCTGGTTAGTGCATTAATTTTTGTTGTCGAATTTCAGAGCAACACTTAACGCAACGTCGAGTTCATTTTTTATGTATCGCATGTAATTAAAAAACATTAACACGACAACAACAACAACAACAATGACAACACGACAGACACTGCAACAGGGGGAACAACAAGAGCGTTGACATTAATGCCAGCCACAAAGTGCAGGGCGGTCCACAATGCAATAAAACAGATAAACAGAGACGCATAAGAGATATGCACACCATACACACACACTCACACTCACACAAAATCACATATACACATACAAACTGGCAAATGACAAGTGAGCTGCAGCTGTCTGTTGCACTTGTCAATCAAATGCACAGATGTGCCGTCAACAATGCCGGCTCCTCAAAACGCGCGCGCGGCTGCCGACAAGACGACGAAATGCCGTTATGTGCTACAATTTGCTTTTCGTTGCTTTGCTCGCGATCCAGTCAACCGCTCGCCGGCAAGTTTTCCATAAGACTGAAAACACAATTTTTCTATCCGCAACACAATTTTTCATTCACGCATTTCGCCGGTTAGCCCAACTGTGCGTTCGGCCGAACCAAAAAGCTTAGCGGCTAGAGAGCTTTAGACGAAAAGTTTATTCAGCTCTGCATTCGGCTATTCATTCGTTGTGGCGCGCAAAGCACGGCACGAGCTTTTGTGAATGGCGAACAACAAAACGTTTTACTAATTGAGCATGCCAAGTGCCATGCGAGGGGCTCGAGCGGTAGGCCAGCTGCTTGAACAAAGCGTGCGTAAAAATTGAATTTGTCTGATTAGAATACAGGGTGCTTCGAGTGACTGGCTCTTGAAGAGCTGCGGAATACTCTTTCGCGATTAATGACAAGCATTCAAATATTATCGAATTTTCCTTGTAAGGCTTCCACATTCCCCCAGTTTAAGTTTTTATATAAGAATGATAAATATATGTATACTCCAACTGATCATGCTTAAGAGGCTTTGAAGCTTCACAAATCAAATTAATTCTGATCATACCATTAAATTTCTTATTGCTGATATACAAGGAGCTGGTGGCTTTAAGAATTACAATTTGGCTATACATAAATGCCTGTATAAATTATGAATATAAATTATCAATAATGCTGTATTAAATCATATGAAAACAACCAGATATAACTGATTTATTCCCCATAATTGTCTCCGTAATGTAGAGAAAGTATTTTAAAACTAACTGCTGCCATTAGAGTTGTTCGAAAAGGCCATCTGATCAGCTACAACACTTCCGCAAGGCGTCTCAAAGAATCAATTCATTGTTAATTACAAGTTCAATTGGTAAACTACCGAAGCTGTGATACCTTACTTTGATGAGAAATATAATTTTCATTAAATGGAAATGATAAAATTATACATAGGTACTAATCAAAATTCTAATCTATGACATAGATCACATTAGCCATCGTCAATAATTCACAACGAATTTCTTAAGCTTCATGCAAGAGTGTACAAACAGCTACTTGCTCGTTTTTGACTGTCAAGTGTAAATTGTAAATTGTCCCACATGAGTATAGATGTTTTTTGTTGCTGTTGTTGTTATTTTTGCTATAAGTGGAGTTTAATCAGGGAAACATTTGCCAGCGACACTCGAAACGAGTTGCTTTGCTTCATTACTCAATACGTCACTGCTGCTAAAAATCCCACAAAATACTAAAAGTTGAAGAAGATGAAGTTTTGATTTTTCAAACTTTCGGAATAAGACAATGATTCGCAAACTGAGCATAATTAAATGCGTCACATTGGGGAACTTCACGATTGGCCCGAGTCTCTGGAAACGTAATTGAATCACGAAAGGGGAATAAAACAGATTACAATCTCTTTGGATCTAGGTTATTTGTTATTTGTGCGTTATGGGATATTAATTTTAACGCCAGTTTTTTAACACATTTACCGTAGCCATTTTAATTGGTGTTGTGCTAAACTAATTCATTAGCAATTAATTGATTGTCAAATTGATAACTGTCATGCAATTGATTGTCAATTGTATGTAGTGCTCTATTAGGAAGTGCCTGACTAGAATATACCCTTAATCCTATGATTGCAATTATCTAACGAATCTTTTTTATGTCTAAACAGGGTATAAATACATATATTCATTAGCTAAACAAGCTAACTTCAAACCACAAAAGACGGGTTTGAGTTCTAATCGCGCTGAAACTCCCCTCTCTCGCGTCCCATAACAGCCAAGCACAAGGCCGGTTCCATTTAAAACTTGATTAATAGCCAACAACCATATCCTATTCTCGTAAAATATGGTTAGCTATAAATCGTGCTTGCATTTCAGACTCAATTGTGAACAAATAAGAAAGTGATTTTATGTTAAAAATGCTCAGAATTGTATTGCCAAAAAACTTTATTGAAAATATTAAAAATTTAATAAATGTGAGCATAACAAACAGTTATTCCTTATTGCTATGTGTGCAATTGTTACTTATAGAGGTTTATTATTTTCTCTATTTATGTCTTATTACGGCACAGCTATTCGTTACAATGTCCTTCTCAAGAATAAATGTTTTAGAATACGTTGCTTACATGCCAAAGAACAGCCATTGTGTCTCACCCATCAATCGTATAAAATCCAATCAAATCATCGAGTCACTAATAAATCAAGAGTCTATGCAAATGCCTCACACGCATTCATAGACTTTTGCCGATCTTCAGTGTTATTATCTTGAAAGAAGATTTATCTATGTATTTATTCATTATTTATAAATTAATAACATATTATTAATGTACATAGTATTATAGTATAAATATATGATCAATTTTAAGTCAACTCATATGATGCGGCAACTCGCTTATAACATTATGCAAAAATCTAGCCAGTTTGAAGCTTGTCTTAGGATGGACTTTGCTTCTCCTTTAGTATATGAGGCTTGAGATCTATCTAACTGTATGTCTGCCTCTCTGAGCAAGCGCTTTGACCAGATAACAAACTTGAGGATTAGTGGACGTGAATCATCCATAAAACGGAAGCTGACTCTTGACCAGAATGTGAATCAATTAACACTTTAGCCAGGTTTCAATCTTGTTGACAACTCTGTTAATAATGCATAGCACTTTTATGAATAGAAAGATTTGCCATAAATCACAAGTAGTGCAAAGCATGTAAGAGTTCTCTTTCGCTGTTTGAGTGTTTGACTAGGAAATACTCTGAACACTGTGTAAGACAGCTGTTCCGATCATTGTAGGCTTGTCGTATATTTGTATATATTAATATTCCCGGCCCAGACTAGTTCTACTCAGCCTGCGATGTGATCATGAATTGATGAATTTTGATGAGGTGTGTCGCGCCTCTTAATGCATGTTCTACATACACATTTTCACAAAAATATACTCTGAATCTCTCTGATAATGGTTGCATTTGAGTTGACTTGGATAAGCCAAACGAAGTATTCGAACCCCGTCTCATATGGGCTTAGCTCACACACACGCACACGGTAACATTCACACTATATAACAGCTCCCTATGCTAATTTCAGCTGGCTAGATCACTTAGCTTCCTGAACTTAACTGCAATCAGTTTTGGATTGCCGCGTGTAACCAATAAACCAAATTTCGTGCAGACAGATTTGATTGAACTGTGGACACGTTATGTTTGTTTCTGTTATTTTTTTTATTTCCTCTTAGAAGATGGAAAAATCGATGTGACATATATCGAAAGCTGTAATACTTAAAATATATAAATTTAAGTACTACACTTTTCGTATTTGTAATTCCCAAAATTTGTAGTATGTGACTTCTTTGTTATCGCCAGGGATAGTAAGCGACTTGGTACTGCGGTAGAGGAGCACCTCTTCTTCCAGCTTAATGAACGCCACTCATGTCACCTAATTCCCATCTGCCATCTAAGCACTATCGCTATGCTTGCGCTGCCACAGCTGTCGATTGTGAAGGGCCAGCAGCAGGATTACGTGCCCCGGGGGCTGCATCGCATCATCGAAGAGCAGCAGCTGCGCCACGCCGACAGTGTGGCGCTCATCTATGACCACGGCCAGGAAGAGAGTTCGGCCAGCCAGAGCACCTATCGCCAGATGAACGAGAGCGCGAATCGTGCCGCACGCCTATTCGTCGAGGAAGCTCAAAGATGTTTCCTTCAGCCAAACAGCGATGGTGACTTCATTGTGGCCGTTTGCATGCAACCATCGGAGGCGCTGGTCACCACATTACTGGCCATTTGGAAGGCGGGCGGTGCCTATCTGCCCATCGATCCGAGCTTCCCGGCTAATCGTGTCCATCACATATTGCTAGAGGCTAGACCGATTCTAGTAATACGTGATGATGACATCGATGCTCAGCGTTTCCAAGGCACGCCCACGCTATCGTTGACTGAACTGTATGCGAAGTCGTTACAACTAAGCGGCGGCAATCTGCTCTCGGAGGAGATGTTGCGCGGTGGGAACGAGCACATTGCCATCGTGCTGTATACCTCGGGCAGCACAGGTGTGCCCAAAGGCGTGCGTCTGCCCCATGAGAATATATTGAATCGCTTGCAGTGGCAGTGGGCCACCTTTCCTTACACGGCCAATGAGCAGGTAGGCGTGTTTAAGACAGCGCTCACCTTTGTCGACTCCATTGCGGAGCTATGGGGTCCTCTTATGTGTGGGCTTTCCATTGTAGTGGTGCCCAAAGCAGTCACCAAAGATCCTCACCGCCTTGTATCACTTCTTGAGAAGTATAAAATTCGTCGTCTAGTTCTGGTGCCCACTTTGTTGCGTTCCCTGCTCATGTACCTGAATATGGAAACTCCTGATCCTGGACAGAAGCTGCTGCACAATTTGCAGATTTGGGTCTGTTCAGGTGAGCCACTGGTCGTACCGCTAGCCAGCAGCTTCTTCGACTACTTTGATGAGGGAGTGCACAGACTGTACAACTTCTACGGCTCCACCGAGGTGATGGGCGATGTGACCTACTTCGCCTGCGAGAGCAAGAAGCAGCTTAGCATGTACGACAATGTGCCCATAGGTGAGCTCTCCACTCTCTGTCGTCTTGCTTTTTCTGTGCTTATGTATCTATATTTCCCCAGGCGTACCCGTATCAAACACTGTTATCTATCTGCTGGATGCGGACTATCGTCCGGTCAAAAATGGAGAAATAGGCGAAATCTTTGCTTCAGGTTTGAATCTGGCTGCGGGTTATGTGAATGGTCGTGATCCGGAACGCTTCCTCGAGAATCCGTTAGCTGTGGAGAAGAGTAAGTGGGACATTTGAAACATCCTGCTGAATGAATTTCTAATCAATCAGCTTTACAGAATATGCGCGTCTGTATCGTACCGGTGATTATGGCTCGCTGAAGAATGGGAATATCATGTATGAAGGACGCACTGACTCGCAAGTGAAGATACGCGGGCATCGGGTCGATTTGTCTGAGGTGGAGAAGATCGTGGCCGAGCTGCCACTGGTAGAGAAGGCCATAGTACTTTGCTATCGGGCCGGACATGTGGATCAGGCCATCCTCGCCTTTGTCAAGCTGCGCGATGATTCACCTGTGGTCACTGAGATGCAACTGGAAGGCAGGCTCAAGGATAAGTTGGCTGATTATATGACACCACAGGTGATCATTATGGAGCATGTGCCGCTCTTGGTTAATGGCAAGGTGGATCGCCAGGCCCTGCTAAAAGCCTATGAGACGGCTAATAACGATCAAGGAGGCTCGGCTAGTGTTCCCGACTTTGACTACAGTCACGTTCCCGAGGAGCTAAAATTGACGGCTCGTGACCTCTTTGAAACCGTGAGCACTGTCATTGGACGTTCTAGGCGAGCAACGCTCTCAGCTCATAGCAACTTCTACGAGCTGGGTGGCAATTCACTCAACTCCATCTTTACCGTCACCCTACTGAGGGAGAAAGGCTACAAAATTGGAATCTCTGATTTCATAGCGGCGAAAAATCTGGGAGAGATCATCGAAAAGATGGCTAGCAACCATGACGCAGTACAACTGGAAGAGGAGACGCTCAATGCATGCCCGCACCTTCAAATGGAGGCGGTGCTGCTGCAAGAAGAGCATCATCAGCCTGTGAGTGAGTGAGTGGTTGGTTGAGTGAACTGAGTGTGAAAATCAATGCTAATCTTTTCGTCGGCAGCATTATTGTATCCAGTTTCCACAACAAAGGTGATCTGGAGCAATGGCTAAAGCCTGGTGCTTTGTCCACAGATTACAGTGATCTACTCGATGCAAGTTAAGAGTAATATACGAAAGCTTCAGTTAATTATTCATTAATCCTTTGCAGGAAATGTGGAGCGTCCTGGTAGAACGTGAATTGAGCTTTGTGGTATACGATCGAAATACGGAACGTATCATCGGCACCGCGCTCAACTATGATGCTCGCGCTGGGCCCGTGGTGGAAATCAAGTCTGATCTGGCAACAGTCTTCGAGCTTATAGAATTCTGCGAAGGACCCATACGGTACCATAAAATACCTACTGTTAGTCGCAGCTCCGAAATAACCTCTTGCAATGCATTTTAAGAGACAACTATTTGCCCAAGGGTGTGAATCAAATCCTACGCTCGGGCATGATGGGCACCGCCGAGCATCTGAATCCGCGCGAGAATATTGCTTGCATTCACTTCATGGAGAACGAGGTGCTAAACGTGGCACGCAATAAAAATTTCGCCGGCATCTTTACCACCAACACCAGCCCACTGACGCAGCAGCTGGCCACTGTAAATCAGTATAAGACGTTGCTCAATTACCAGGTGAACGAGTTTGTTAGCTCCGATGGCAGTCGACCTTTCCGGGATGCACCAGACGAGCAGCGCGCCCTTGTCCAGTGGAAGGAGGTGGCCAACAAGTAGGAACCATCCGCTCGACCGACAGTGTCAGGCAAATCTATAACTACATCAAGAGCTTTTTTGCTTCTTGATTATTTACTTAGCAAGTACAAAACTATATTTTTAATACAATGTTTTTATATCTTTTTGGCTTCATAGTATCTCTACTAGGGGTTCTCATTAGTCAGTATAATTGGCTTTATCTGAATAACAACTGGTGTATAATTCGATCACACGAACATTTTCTTACATATTTTCTGAGCCGCACTGTTGCCACAGTGTTCTGTTCCGTTCTGCGCCGTCCGAGCTTTTGTGAATGGAGTGCAAGGAAACGTTGCGCTAATTGAGCGTGATACGCAGTATAATCGAATGCCTTTGTATTGCAAGGGAAAGGTTCAGGCAATAAGAAAAGAGCCTCAACAAAATGTGTGTGGATTACTGGGTGTTTCATGCTTTTTATACGTGGCTGCTGACAGGCAATCAATCATGGACTTTGAATTGGCAGGCTGCTATGATTTGATATCTAAGATGTTATATTTGCATAGTAAATGAATGATAAATTAAATTACATACATACATTAGAGACGAGCTTAAAGTAAAACATATATGGCCGGCATGCATTTGACACTAAGAACAGGATATTCAAGATGGAGCATTTACTCACTCTCTCTGATTAAAAATATAAATGTATTTATGGCATACATTTATATATAATGCAAAGCACAATAAATCAATTTTAGATCCACTTAGAAGAAAAAAATAAATAAATAAACTCAATACAAAGGCGTAACAAATCGGGTAAAACTATAAATTATTAAGATAAAGTAGCACAAATGCTATATTAAGTCATTTATAGCCCACCAGACTTATCGGATATAAAAGACAGCAAATAGAGAGCCGGGCGGGGTGGGGCGTGGCATAGTTGAGAAAGTGATTAAACGATAGCGACTGCTATTAGAGCTCTACTAAGTCGATTTGCAAATGTTATCGAACCTGTTCCACAGAAGCATGCCATACCCAAGGAATTACTCTGTGTGAAGTTATGAACTATATACATATAAGATAAGATATAGATAGAGTTCGGATTGGGGCATTTTAATTACTTCATTAACATTTAGTGACAGTTTTGCATAGATCGCATTGAAAGTTGTATGGGGAGCAGCCATTAAGTAGTTGAGCAACAACAGCTGGTGCACCTGCTTAACGCTCGACTAAAGTAAATTGCAATTGAATTATGCGATTCTGCCCGCCCCACATTAATTACAACCAGACTAAGGCCCTAGTGCGAATTTAATGATAATTTAATTGCACCTACATGTACAAGTACCTACATGTCGCTAAAGTCGATCGAACGATTCGATCAATCTACCATTTCGATGGCGCAACAGCAAGTCGGCAGCTACAACACTTCCGCAAGCCGCCCAAAACAAACAATTCAGCATGCTCGAGGCGGGCGTGAACGACTGACAGGTACCCTTAGCCAAAGCTGTGTCACCTAAAATCCAATTGAACGACCGCCTTAAAGGAACTCTCTCACTGTAAATATTAGGCTTTAGACTTTAATGAATAGCTCAAAATTATTACCACACTCAAAGTCAAGCCGCGTTTAGTCTCTATTTAACTCTATCTAAATCACCTTCACCTATCCCTCTCTTGTGCTATATTTAATTCCTCTGTCGCCAGCCACAAAGCATTTTAATCTAGTTCAGTGTAGATTTATCTTAGGGTATGAGAATCAATAATATATATCTGCGAATTCTTGCAAGTAATCGTAGTCAATGCTGACGGTCATGGCGCCCGCATACGTATGGATACACATATAAATATATATTGTCGTACGTACAATAGATAATTCTCATGTGTATGAAGATTT